>NC_030383.2:26433877-26522238 GCF_001625215.2 Daucus carota subsp. sativus
CAATTTCAAACAACCCGAAAGAAGCTACAAGTTTTTCAACTTCAAACGGGTCTGGATGAAGCTACAAGTTGTTTCCAACTTCAATGTAGTCAATAATGAAGCTACAAGTGTTTCCGGGCTCAAACGAGCCAAGAATGAAACTACAAGTTGATTCCAATTTCAAACAACCGAACTGAAGCTACAAGTTATTTTCAACTTCAAACGGGTCTAGAATGAGCTACAAGTTGTTTCCAACTTCAATGTAGTCAATAATGAAGCTACAATGTTTTCCTTCGGGCTCAAACGAGCCAAGAATGAAACACAAGTTGATTCCAATTTCAAACCACCGAAAAAGAAGCTACAAGTTTTTTCAACTTCAAACGGGTCTAGGAATGAACTAAAAGTTGTTTACCAAATTCAATTTAGTCAATAATGAAGCTACAAGTTGTTTCCGGGGGGCTCACACCGGGGCTAAAACGACCAAGAATGAAACTACAAGTTGATTCCAATTTCAAACAACCGAAAATGAAGCTACATGTTGTTTTCAAGTTCAAACGAGTCTGGAATGAAGCTACAAGTAGTTTCCAACTTTAATGTAGTCAAAATTAAGCTACAACTTGTTTCAGGGCTCAAACGAGCCAAGAATGAAACTACAAGTTGATTCCAATTTCAAACAACCGAAAATGAAGCTACATGTTTTTTTCAACTTCAAACGAGTCTGGAATGAAGCTACAAGTTGTTTACAACTTCAATCTAGTCAATAATGAAGCTACAAGTTGTTTCCGGGCTCAAACGAGCCAAGAATGAAACTACAAGTTGATTCCAATTTCAAACAACCGAAAATGAAGCTACAAGTTATTTTCAACTTCAAACGGGTCTAGAATGAAGCTACAAGTTGTTTCCAACTTCAATGTAGTCAATAATGAAGCGACAAGTTGTTTCCGGACTCAAACGAGCCAAGAATGAAACTACAAGTTGATTCCAATTTCAAACAACCGAAAATGAAGCTACAAGTTGTTTTCAACTTCAAACGGGTCTAGAATGAAGCTACAAGTTGTTTCCAACTTCAATGTAGTCAATAATGAAGCTACAAGTTGTTTCCGGGCTCAAACGAGCCAAGAATGAAACTACAAGTTAATTCCAATTTCAAACAACCGAAAATGAAGCTACAAGTTGTTTTCAACTTCAAACGGGTCTGGAATGAAGCTACAAGTTGTTTCCAACTTCAATGTAGTCAATAATGAAGCTACAAGTTGTTTCCGGGCTCAAACGAGCCAAGAATGAAACTACAAGTTGATTCCAATTTCAAACAACCGAAAATGAAGCTACAAGTTGTTTTCAACTTCAAACGGGTCTGGAATGAAGCTACAAGTTGTTTCCAACTTCAATGTAGTCAATAATGAAGCTACAAGTTGTTTCCGGGCTCAAACGAGCCAAGAATGAAACTACAAGTTGATTCCAATTTCAAACAACCGAAAATGAAGCTACAAGTTGTTTTCAACTTCAAACGGGTCTGGAATGAAGCTACAAGTTGTTTCCAACTTCAATGTAGTCAATAATGAAGCTACAAGTTGTTTCCGGGCTCAAACGAGCCAAGAATGAAACTACAAGTTGATTCCAATTTCAAACAACCGAAAATGAAGCTACAAGTTATTTTCAACTTCAAACGGGTCTAGAATGAAGCTACAAGTTGTTTCCAACTTCAATGTAGTCAATAATGAAGCGACAAGTTGTTTCCGGACTCAAACGAGCCAAGAATGAAACTACAAGTTGATTCCAATTTCAAACAACCGAAAATGAAGCTACAAGTTGTTTTCAACTTCAAACGAGTCTGGAATGAAGCTAAAAGTTGTTTACAACTTCAATCTAGTCAATAATGAAGCTACAAGTTGTTTCCGGGCTCAAACGAGCAAACAATGAAACTACAAGTTGATTCCAATTTCTAACAACCGAAAATGAAGCTACATGTTGTTTTCAACTTCAAACGAGTCTGGAATGAAGCTACAAGTAGTTTCCAACTTCAATGTAGTCAAAATTAAGCTACAACTTGTTTCAGGGCTCAAACGAGCCAAGAATGAAACTACAAGTTGATTCCAATTTCAAACAACCGAAAATGAAGCTACATGTTTTATTTAACTTGAAACGAGTCTGGAATGAAGCTACAAGTTGTTTCCAACTTCAATGTAGTCAAAATTAAGCTACAAGTTGTTTCCGGGCTCAAACGAGCCAAGAATGAAGCTACAAGTTGATTCCAATTTCAAACAACCGAAAATGAAGCTACAAGTTGTTTTCAACTTCAAACGGGTCTGGAATGAGGCTACAAGTTGTTTCCAACTTCAATCTAGTCAATAATGAAGCTACAAGTTGCTTCCGGGCTCAAACGAGCCAAGAATGAAACTACAAGTTGATTCCAATTTCAAACAACCGAAAATGAAGCTACAAGTTGTTTTCAACTTCAAACGGGTCTGGAATGAAGCTACAAGTTGTTTCCAACTTCAATGTAGTCAATAATGAAGCTACAAGTTGTTTCCGGGCTCAAACGAGCCAAGAATGAAACTACAAGTTGATTCCAATTTCAAACAACCGAAAATGAAGCTACAAGTTATTTTCAACTTCAAACGGGTCTAGAATGAAGCTACAAGTTGTTTCCAACTTCAATGTAGTCAATAATGAAGCTACAAGTTGTTTCCGGGCTCAAACGAGCCAAGAATGAAACTACAAGTTGATTCCAATTTCAAACAACCGAAAATGAAGCTACAAGTTGTTTTCAACTTCAAACGGGTCTGGAATGAAGCTACAAGTTGTTTCCAACTTCAATTTAGTCAATAATGAAGCTACAAGTTGTTTCCGGGCTCAAACGAGCCAAGAATGAAACTACAAGTTGATTCCAATTTCAAACAACCGAAAATGAAGCTACATGTTGTTTTCAACTTCAAACGAGTCTGGAATGAAGCTACAAGTTGTTTCCAACTTCAATGTAGTCAAAATTAAGCTACAACTTGTTTCAGGGCTCAAACGAGCCAAGAATGAAACTACAAGTTGATTCCAATTTCAAACAACCGAAAATGAAGCTACATGTTTTTTTCAACTTCAAACGAGTCTGGAATGAAGCTACAAGTTGTTTACAACTTCAATCTAGTCAATAATGAAGCTACAAGTTGTTTCCGGGCTCAAACGAGCCAAGAATGAAACTACAAGTTGATTCCAATTTCAAACAACCGAAAATGAAGCTACAAGTTATTTTCAACTTCAAACGGGTCTAGAATGAAGCTACAAGTTGTTTCCAACTTCAATGTAGTCAATAATGAAGCGACAAGTTGTTTCCGGACTCAAACGAGCCAAGAATGAAACTACAAGTTGATTCCAATTTCAAACAACCGAAAATGAAGCTACAAGTTGTTTTCAACTTCAAACGGGTCTAGAATGAAGCTACAAGTTGTTTCCAACTTCAATGTAGTCAATAATGAAGCTACAAGTTGTTTCCAGGCTCAAACGAGCCAAGAATGAAACTACAAGTTAATTCCAATTTCAAACAACCGAAAATGAAGCTACAAGTTGTTTTCAACTTCAAACGGGTCTGGAATGAAGCTACAAGTTGTTTCCAACTTCAATGTAGTCAATAATGAAGCTACAAGTTGTTTCCGGGCTCAAACGAGCCAAGAATGAAACTACAAGTTCATTCCAATTTCAAACAACCGAAAATGAAGCTACAAGTTGTTTTCAACTTCAAACGGGTCTGGAATGAAGCTACAAGTTGTTTCCAACTTCAATGTAGTCAATAATGAAGCTACAAGTTGTTTCCGGGCTCAAACGAGCCAAGAATGAAACTACAAGTTGATTCCAATTTCAAACAACCGAAAATGAAGCTACATGTTGTTTTCAACTTCAAACGAGTCTGGAATGAAGCTACATGTAGTTTCCAACTTCAATGTAGTCAAAATTAAGCTACAACTTGTTTCAGGGCTCAAACGAGCCAAGAATGAAACTACAAGTTGATTCCAATTTCAAACAACCGAAAATGAAGCTACATGTTTTTTTCAACTTCAAACGAGTCTGGAATGAAGCTACAAGTTGTTTACAACTTCAATCTAGTCAATAATGAAGCTACAAGTTGTTTCCAACTTCAATGTAGTCAATAATGAAGCGACAAGTTGTTTCCGGACTCAAACGAGCCAAGAATGAAACTACAAGTTGATTCCAATTTCAAACAACCGAAAATGAAGCTACAAGTTGTTTTCAACTTCAAACGAGTCTGGAATGAAGCTAAAAGTTGTTTACAACTTCAATCTAGTCAATAATGAAGCTACAAGTTGTTTCCGGGCTCAAACGAGCAAACAATGAAACTACAAGTTGATTCCAATTTCTAACAACCGAAAATGAAGCTACATGTTGTTTTCAACTTCAAACGAGTCTGGAATGAAGCTACAAGTAGTTTCCAACTTCAATGTAGTCAAAATTAAGCTACAACTTGTTTCAGGGCTCAAACGAGCCAAGAATGAAACTACAAGTTGATTCCAATTTCAAACAACCGAAAATGAAGCTACATGTTTTATTTAACTTGAAACGAGTCTGGAATGAAGCTACAAGTTGTTTCCAACTTCAATGTAGTCAAAATTAAGCTACAAGTTGTTTCCGGGCTCAAACGAGCCAAGAATGAAGCTACAAGTTGATTCCAATTTCAAACAACCGAAAATGAAGCTACAAGTTGTTTTCAACTTCAAACGGGTCTGGAATGAGGCTACAAGTTGTTTCCAACTTCAATCTAGTCAATAATGAAGCTACAAGTTGTTTCCGGGCTCAAACGAGCCAAGAATGAAACTACAAGTTGATTCCAATTTCAAACAACCGAAAATGAAGCTACAAGTTGTTTTCAACTTCAAACGGGTCTGGAATGAAGCTACAAGTTGTTTCCAACTTCAATGTAGTCAATAATGAAGCTACAAGTTGTTTCCGGGCTCAAACGAGCCAAGAATGAAACTACAAGTTGATTCCAATTTCAAACAACCGAAAATGAAGCTACAAGTTATTTTCAACTTCAAACGGGTCTAGAATGAAGCTACAAGTTGTTTCCAACTTCAATGTAGTCAATAATGAAGCTACAAGTTGTTTCCGGGCTCAAACGAGCCAAGAATGAAACTACAAGTTGATTCCAATTTCAAACAACCGAAAATGAAGCTACAAGTTGTTTTCAACTTCAAACGGGTCTGGAATGAAGCTACAAGTTGTTTCCAACTTCAATGTAGTCAATAATGAAGCTACAAGTTGTTTCCGGGCTCAAACGAGCCAAGAATGAAACTACAAGTTGATTCCAATTTCAAACAACCGAAAATGAAGCTACAAGTTGTTTTCAACTTCAAACGAGTCTGGAATGAAGCTACAAGTTGTTTCCAACTTCAATCTAGTCAATAATGAAGCTACAAGTTGTTTCCGGGCTCAAACGAGCCAAGAATGAAACTACAAGTTGATTCCAATTTCAAACAACCGAAAATGAAGCTACAAGTTGTTTTCAACTTCAAACGGGTCTGGAATGAAGCTACAAGTTGTTTCCAACTTCAATGTAGTCAATAATGAAGCTACAAGTTGTTTCCGGGCTCAAACGAGCCAAGAATGAAACTACAAGTTGATTCCAATTTCAAACAACCGAAAATGAAGCTACAAGTTGTTTTCAACTTCAAACGGGTCTGGAATGAAGCTACAAGTAGTTTCCAACTTCAATGTAGTCAAAATTAAGCTACAATTTGTTTCAGGGCTCAAACGAGCCAAGAATGAAACTACAAGTTGATTCCAATTTCAAACAACCGAAAATGAAGCTACATGTTTTATTTAACTTGAAACGAGTCTGGAATGAAGCTACAAGTTGTTTCCAACTTCAATGTAGTCAAAATTAAGCTACAAGTTGTTTCCGGGCTCAAACGAGCCAAGAATGAAGCTACAAGTTGATTCCAATTTCTAACAACCGAAAATGAAGCTACATGTTGTTTTCAACTTCAAACGAGTCTGGAATGAAGCTACAAGTAGTTTCCAACTTAATTATCAAAAAAAAAAAAAAAAGTAGTTTTCAACTTCAATGTAGTCAAAATTAAGCTACAACTTGTTTCAGGGCTCAAACGAGCCAAGAATGAAACTACAAGTTGATTCCAATTTCAAACAACCGAAAATGAAGCTACATGTTTTATTTAACTTGAAACGAGTCTGGAATGAAGCTACAAGTTGTTTCCAACTTCAATGTAGTCAAAATTAAGCTACAAGTTGTTTCCGGGCTCAAACGAGCCAAGAATGAAGCTACAAGTTGATTCCAATTTCAAACAACCGAAAATGAAGCTACAAGTTGTTTTCAACTTCAAACGGGTCTGGAATGAGGCTACAAGTTGTTTCCAACTTCAATCTAGTCAATAATGAAGCTACAAGTTGTTTCTGGGCTCAAACGAGCCAAGAATGAAACTACAAGTTGATTCCAATTTCAAACAACCGAAAATGAAGCTACAAGTTGTTTTCAACTTCAAACGGGTCTGGAATGAAGCTACAAGTTGTTTCCAACTTCAATGTAGTCAATAATGAAGCTACAAGTTGTTTCCGGGCTCAAACGAGCCAAGAATGAAACTACAAGTTGATTCCAATTTCAAACAACCGAAAATGAAGCTACAAGTTATTTTCAACTTCAAACGGGTCTAGAATGAAGCTACAAGTTGTTTCCAACTTCAATGTAGTCAATAATGAAGCTACAAGTTGTTTCCGGGCTCAAACGAGCCAAGAATGAAACTACAAGTTGATTCCAATTTCAAACCACCGAAAATGAAGCTACAAGTTGTTTTCAACTTCAAACGGGTTTGGAATGAAGCTACAAGTTGTTTCCAACTTCGATGTAGTCAATAATGAAGCTACAAGTTGTTTCCGGGCTCAAACGAGCCAAGAATGAAACTACAAGTTGATTCCAATTTCAAACAACCGAAAATGAAGCTACAAGTTGTTTTCAACTTCAAACGAGTCTGGAATGAAGCTAAAAGTTGTTTACAACTTCAATCTAGTCAATAATGAAGCTACAAGTTGTTTCCGGGCTCAAACGAGCAAAGAATGAAACTACAAGTTGATTCCAATTTCAAACAACCGAAAATGAAGCTACAAGTTGTTTTCAACTTCAAACGGGTCTGGAATGAAGCTACAAGTTGTTTCCAACTTCAATGTAGTCAATAATGAAGCTACAAGTTGTTTCCGGGCTCAAACGAGCCAAGAATGAAACTACAAGTTGATTCCAATTTCAAACAACCGAAAATGAAGCTACAAGTTGTTTTCAACTTCAAACGGGTCTGGAATGAAGCTACAAGTAGTTTCCAACTTCAATGTAGTCAAAATTAAGCTACAATTTGTTTCAGGGCTCAAACGAGCCAAGAATGAAACTACAAGTTGATTCCAATTTCAAACAACCGAAAATGAAGCTACATGTTTTATTTAACTTGAAACGAGTCTGGAATGAAGCTACAAGTTGTTTCCAACTTCAATGTAGTCAAAATTAAGCTACAAGTTGTTTCCGGGCTCAAACGAGCCAAGAATGAAGCTACAAGTTGATTCCAATTTCAAACAACCGAAAATGAAGCTACAAGTTGTTTTCAACTTCAAACGGGTCTGGAATGAGGCTACAAGTTGTTTCCAACTTCAATCTAGTCAATAATGAAGCTACAAGTTGTTTCCGGGCTCAAACGAGCCAAGAATGAAACTACAAGTTGATTCCAATTTCAAACAACCGAAAATGAAGCTACAAGTTGTTTTCAACTTCAAACGGGTCTGGAATGAAGCTACAAGTTGTTTCCAACTTCAATGTAGTCAATAATGAAGCTACAAGTTGTTTCCGGGCTCAAACGAGCCAAGAATGAAACTACAAGTTGATTCCAATTTCAAACAACCGAAAATGAAGCTACAAGTTATTTTCAACTTCAAACGGGTCTAGAATGAAGCTACAAGTTGTTTCCAACTTCAATGTAGTCAATAATGAAGCTACAAGTTGTTTCCGGGCTCAAACGAGCCAAGAATGAAACTACAAGTTGATTCCAATTTCAAACCACCGAAAATGAAGCTACAAGTTGTTTTCAACTTCAAACGGGTCTGGAATGAAGCTACAAGTTGTTTCCAACTTCAATGTAGTCAATAATGAAGCTACACGTTGTTTCCGGGCTCAAACGAGCCAAGAATGAAACTACAAGTTGATTCCAATTTCAAACAACCGAAAATGAAGCTACAAGTTATTTTCAACTTCAAACGGGTCTAGAATGAAGCTACAAGTTGTTTACAAATTCAATTTAGTCAATAATGAAGCTACAAGTTGTTTCCGGGGGGCTCAAACGAGCCAAGAATGAAACTACAAGTTGATTCCAATTTCAAACAACCGAAAATGAAGCTACATGTTGTTTTCAACTTCAAACGAGTCTGGAATGAAGCTACAAGTAGTTTCCAACTTCAATGTAGTCAAAATTAAGCTACAACTTGTTTCAGGGCTCAAACGAGCCAAGAATGAAACTACAAGTTGATTCCAATTTCAAACAACCGAAAAAGAAGCTACATGTTTTTTTCAACTTCAAACGAGTCTGGAATGAAGCTACAAGTTGTTTACAACTTCAATCTAGTCAATAATGAAGCTACAAGTTGTTTCCAACTTCAATGTAGTCAATAATGAAGCGACAAGTTGTTTCCGGACTCAAACGAGCCAAGAATGAAACTACAAGTTGATTCCAATTTCAAACAACCGAAAATGAAGCTACAAGTTGTTTTCAACTTCAAACGAGTCTGGAATGAAGCTAAAAGTTGTTTACAACTTCAATCTAGTCAATAATGAAGCTACAAGTTGTTTCCTGGCTCAAACGAGCAAACAATGAAACTACAAGTTGATTCCAATTTCTAACAACCGAAAATGAAGCTACATGTTGTTTTCAACTTCAAACGAGTCTGGAATGAAGCTACAAGTAGTTTCCAACTTCAATGTAGTCAAAATTAAGCTACAACTTGTTTCAGGGCTCAAACGAGCCAAGAATGAAACTACAAGTTGATTCCAATTTCAAACAACCGAAAATGAAGCTACATGTTTTATTTAACTTGAAACGAGTCTGGAATGAAGCTACAAGTTGTTTCCAACTTCAATGTAGTCAAAATTAAGCTACAAGTTGTTTCCGGGCTCAAACGAGCCAAGAATGAAGCTACAAGTTGATTCCAATTTCAAACAACCGAAAATGAAGCTACAAGTTGTTTTCAACTTCAAACGGGTCTGGAATGAAGCTACAAGTTGTTTCCAACTTCAATCTAGTCAATAATGAAGCTACAAGTTGTTTTTTTTTTTTTTTGCTAAATAAAAATGTATTAAAAACAGAAGAAGAAAAACAAATCTAGGGGCATACCCCGCGGGAAACCCAGATTAAGCACAAACCGCTTAAAATGGAAGACAGAACAAAAGCCTATCAGCTCAATAAATAAGTCCAAAGAAAGACTCACACTAGAAGACAAACATAAAGTCAATTAAAGATCAGTACAAATTCAGGACCAAAGTAGTGTCTCGATGCACACATTTACGAAATCGAGCGGAGGAAGCCAATTTTCCTTTAACATCCCTTTTAATATTAACTAACAGACTAGCCCAGCTGTTGTGGGTACCACCCTCATGAACTCTCAAATTCCTCTCACGCCAAACTGAGTAAAAAACCGAGGAGATGAAAAGAAAAGAAATTTCCTTTTCAATACTAGAGATTTGTCCAGTGAAGATTCTGCCAGATTTAAGGTCGTCCCACACAGAAGTAATGCCATGATTCCAAGAAGCAAAAATGCTTCGAATATAGGTACAATGACAAAATAAGTGGGCGTGGGATTCATCAGCCACACCACACAAAACACAGCTGCTAGTTGTTCTCATTCTAAAGTTAATCATTCGATCTTTGGTGAGGAGACGCTCTTGGACGATTAACCAGGTGGTGAAAGCGAATTTTGGAACCATAAATCTGCACCAAACAAAATTATACCAGGATGGAGGAAGACCTGGAGTCCTAAGAACGTCCCATATATCATTGATCCGAAGGTTTTTATAAGAAGAGCCGTTCCACAGAATTTCATCTCTGTCATGAATTGTCGTAGTAGCACAAATCTGTCTCATTTCAATTACAACATGATCATTAGAATTTCCAAGATTCCAAGTACCATCTCGAATTATGGTGTGAAGAGGAGCAAGTGAAGTTGACTCAAGGGAGGACATTGCTCTACAACCAAAACGGTCTAGCATAGTTCTGTTATCACTCCACGGATCGTGCCACAATAGAAAATTAGACTCCCGACCCACCTGGTAACGAATATGGCCACTGAAATGAGGGCGAGCATTAAGAATTTTTCGCAGACTCCAAGGACAGTTAGAGGGAATTTTCATTGTCCAGAAAGCCCTGTTTTTTAGAAAGCATTTATGAATCCAATGAATCCATAAAGAGTCATCAGAACACTTTATGATTCTCCAAACTTGCAGCCATACAACACTTTGATTCCACCCCAACAGCTCCTTAAAACCAAGACCTCCCTCCGATTTTCTGTAACAACAATGCTTCCACGAAACTTTAAAATGACAAGAGCCAACAAGGTCACCTTTCCATAGAAACTTGGCCATATCAGATTGAATACGTTTCAGCACCAATTTCGGCAAGAAAAGAAAGTGAGACCAGTGTCCTTGCATCCCAAATATGACAGACTTAATTAGCTGAGCACGACCCGCCTGACTAATATATTTACTGTTCCAGGCTTCAAATTTACCACGAATTTTCAAGATAAAAGGAAGGCACTCTCTTAAGAACAACTTGCCAGAAATCAGAGGTAATCCAAGATAATTAACAGGTAAAGCACCTCTGTTAAACCGAGAAGTAGCAATAGTGAAATCCTGTACTGCAGATGGAACATTCCCGAAAAAGACCACACATTTGGCAGGATTGAGACACAAACCAGAAATGGAAGAAAACAGATTAACACCATCCATCATACACTTTACAGAATCAGCATCTCCATGACAAAAAAGCATAACATCGTCCGCAAAAATTAAATGAGAAATACCCGCATCCTTAGTTTTGCTGTGAAACTTGAATGGACCTTCCTCAATCTTGAGATTCAAGCAGGCAGTTAGAGCTTCCATTGCAAGCACAAACAAGTATGGGGAGAGCGGATCCCCCTGTTTCAGACCCGATTGCTACAAGTTGTTTCCGGGCTCAAACGAGCCAAGAATGAAACTACAAGTTGATTCCAATTTCAAACAACCGAAAATGAAGCTACAAGTTGTTTTCAACTTCAAACGGGTCTGGAATGAAGCTACAAGTTGTTTCCAACTTCAATGTAGTCAATAATGAAGCTACACGTTGTTTCCGGGCTCAAACGAGCCAAGAATGAAACTACAAGTTGATTCGAATTTCTAACAACCGAAAATGAAGCTACATGTTGTTTTCAACTTCAAACGAGTCTGGAATGAAGCTACAAGTAGTTTCCAACTTCAATGTAGTCAAAATTAAGCTACAACTTGTTTCAGGGCTCAAACGAGCCAAGAATGAAACTACAAGTTGATTCCAATTTCAAACAACCGAAAATGAAGCTACATGTTTTATTTAACTTGAAACGAGTCTGGAATGAAGCTACAAGTTGTTTCCAACTTCAATGTAGTCAAAATTAAGCTACAAGTTGTTTCCGGGCTCAAACGAGCCAAGAATGAAGCTACAAGTTGATTCCAATTTCAAACAACCGAAAATGAAGCTACAAGTTGTTTTCAACTTCAAACGGGTCTGGAATGAAGCTACAAGTTGTTTCCAACTTCAATCTAGTCAATAATGAAGCTACAAGTTGTTTTTTTTTTTGCTAAATAAAAATGTATTAAAAACAGAAGAAGAAAAACAAATCTAGGGGCATACCCCGCGGGAAACCCAGATTAAGCACAAACCGCTTAAAATGGAAGACAGAACAAAAAGCCTATCAGCTCAATAAATAAGTCCAAAGAAAGACTCACACTAGAAGACAAACATAAAGTCAATTAAAGATCAGTACAAATTCAGGACCAAAGTAGTGTCTCGATGCACACATTTACGAAATCGAGCGGAGGAAGCCAATTTTCCTTTAACATCCCTTTTAATATTAACCAACAGACTAGCCCAGCTGTTGTGGGTACCACCCTCATGAACTCTCAAATTCCTCTCACGCCAAACTGAGTAAAAAACCGAGGAGATGAAAAGAAAAGAAATTTCCTTTTCAATACTAGAGATTTGTCCAGTGAAGATTCTGCCAGATTTAAGGTCGTCCCACACAGAAGTAATGCCATGATTCCAAGAAGCAAAAATGCTTCGAATATAGGTACAATGACAAAATAAGTGGGCGTGGGATTCATCAGCCACACCACACAAAACACAGCTGCTAGTTGTTCTCATTCTAAAGTTAATCATTCGATCTTTGGTGAGGAGACGCTCTTGGACGATTAACCAGGTGGTGAAAGCGAATTTTGGAACCATAAATCTGCACCAAACAAAATTATACCAGGATGGAGGAAGACCTGGAGTCCTAAGAACGTCCCATATATCATTGATCCGAAGGTTTTTATAAGAAGAGCCGTTCCACAGAATTTCATCTCTGTCATGAATTGTCGTAGTAGCACAAATCTGTCTCATTTCAATTACAACATGATCATTAGAATTTCCAAGATTCCAAGTACCATCTCGAATTATGGTGTGAAGAGGAGCAAGTGAAGTTGACTCAAGGGAGGACATTGCTCTACAACCAAAACGGTCTAGCATAGTTCTGTTATCACTCCACGGATCGTGCCACAATAGAAAATTAGACTCCCGACCCACCCGGTAACGAATATGGCCACTGAAATGAGGGCGAGCATTAAGAATTTTTCGCAGACTCCAAGGACAGTTAGAGGGAATTTTTATTGTCCAGAAAGCCCTGTTTTTTAGAAAGCATTTATGAATCCAATGAATCCATAAAGAGTCATCAGAACACTTTATGATTCTCCAAACTTGCAGCCATACAGCACTTTGATTCCACCCCAACAGCTCCTTAAAACCAAGACCTCCCTCCGATTTTCTGTAACAACAATGCTTCCACGAAACTTTAAAATGACAAGAGCCAACAAGGTCACCTTTCCATAGAAACTTGGCCATATCAGATTGAATACGTTTCAGCACCAATTTCGGCAAGAAAAGAAAGTGAGACCAGTGTCCTTGCATCCCAAATATGACAGACTTAATTAGCTGAGCACGACCCGCCTGACTAATATATTTACTGTTCCAGGCTTCAAATTTACCATGAATTTTCAAGATAAGAGGAAGGCACTCTCTTAAGAACAACTTGCCAGAAATCAGAGGTAATCCAAGATAATTAACAGGTAAAGCACCTCTGTTAAACCGAGAAGTAGCAATAGTGAAATCCTGTACTGCAGATGGAACATTCCCGAAAAAGACCACACATTTGGCAGGATTGAGACACAAACCAGAAATGGAAGAAAACAGATTAACACCATCCATCATACACTTTACAGAATCAGCATCTCCATGACAAAAAAGCATAACATCGTCCGCAAAAATTAAATGAGAAATACCCGCATCCTTAGTTTTGCTGTGAAACTTGAATGGACCTTCCTCAATCTTGAGATTCAAGCAGGCAGTTAGAGCTTCCATTGCAAGCACAAACAAGTATGGGGAGAGCGGATCCCCCTGTTTCAGACCCGATTGCTACAAGTTGTTTCCGGGCTCAAACGAGCCAAGAATGAAACTACAAGTTGATTCCAATTTCAAACAACCGAAAATGAAGCTACAAGTTGTTTTCAACTTCAAACGGGTCTGGAATGAAGCTACAAGTTGTTTCCAACTTCAATGTAGTCAATAATGAAGCTACACGTTGTTTCCGGGCTCAAACGAGCCAAGAATGAAACTACAAGTTGATTCCAATTTCTAACAACCGAAAATGAAGCTACATGTTGTTTTCAACTTCAAACGAGTCTGGAATGAAGCTACAAGTAGTTTCCAACTTCAATGTAGTCAAAATTAAGCTACAACTTGTTTCAGGGCTCAAACGAGCCAAGAATGAAACTACAAGCTGATTCCAATTTCAAACAACCGAAAATGAAGCTACATGTTTTATTTAACTTGAAACGAGTCTGGAATGAAGCTACAAGTTGTTTCCAACTTCAATGTAGTCAAAATTAAGCTACAAGTTGTTTCCGGGCTCAAACGAGCCAAGAATGAAGCTACAAGTTGATTCCAATTTCAAACAACCGAAAATGAAGCTACAAGTTGTTTTCAACTTCAAACGGGTCTGGAATGAAGCTACAAGTTGTTTCCAACTTCAATCTAGTCAATAATGAAGCTACAAGTTTTTTTTTTTTTTGCTAAATAAAAATGTATTAAAAACAGAAGAAGAAAAACAAATCTAGGGGCATACCCCGCGGGAAACCCAGATTAAGCACAAACCGCTTAAAATGGAAGACAGAACAAAAAGCCTATCAGCTCAATAAATAAGTCCAAAGAAAGACTCACACTAGAAGACAAACATAAAGTCAATTAAAGATCAGTACAAATTCAGGACCAAAGTAGTGTCTCGATGCACACATTTACGAAATCGAGCGGAGGAAGCCAATTTTCCTTTAACATCCCTTTTAATATTAACCAACAGACTAGCCCAGCTGTTGTGGGTACCACCCTCATGAACTCTCAAATTCCTCTCACGCCAAACTGAGTAAAAAACCGAGGAGATGAAAAGAAAAGAAATTTCCTTTTCAATACTAGAGATTTGTCCAGTGAAGATTCTGCCAGATTTAAGGTCGTCCCACACAGAAGTAATGCCATGATTCCAAGAAGCAAAAATGCTTCGAATATAGGTACAATGACAAAATAAGTGGGCGTGGGATTCATCAGCCACACCACACAAAACACAGCTGCTAGTTGTTCTCATTCTAAAGTTAATCATTCGATCTTTGGTGAGGAGACGCTCTTGGACGATTAACCAGGTGGTGAAAGCGAATTTTGGAACCATAAATCTGCACCAAACAAAATTATACCAGGATGGAGGAAGACCTGGAGTCCTAAGAACGTCCCATATATCATTGATCCGAAGGTTTTTATAAGAAGAGCCGTTCCACAGAATTTCATCTCTGTCATGAATTGTCGTAGTAGCACAAATCTGTCTCATTTCAATTACAACATGATCATTAGAATTTCCAAGATTCCAAGTACCATCTCGAATTATGGTGTGAAGAGGAGCAAGTGAAGTTGACTCAAGGGAGGACATTGCTCTACAACCAAAACGGTCTAGCATAGTTCTGTTATCACTCCACGGATCGTGCCACAATAGAAAATTAGACTCCCGACCCACCCGGTAACGAATATGGCCACTGAAATGAGGGCGAGCATTAAGAATTTTTCGCAGACTCCAAGGACAGTTAGAGGGAATTTTTATTGTCCAGAAAGCCCTGTTTTTTAGAAAGCATTTATGAATCCAATGAATCCATAAAGAGTCATCAGAACACTTTATGATTCTCCAAACTTGCAGCCATACAGCACTTTGATTCCACCCCAACAGCTCCTTAAAACCAAGACCTCCCTCCGATTTTCTGTAACAACAATGCTTCCACGAAACTTTAAAATGACAAGAGCCAACAAGGTCACCTTTCCATAGAAACTTGGCCATATCAGATTGAATACGTTTCAGCACCAATTTCGGCAAGAAAAGAAAGTGAGACCAGTGTCCTTGCATCCCAAATATGACAGACTTAATTAGCTGAGCACGACCCGCCTGACTAATATATTTACTGTTCCAGGCTTCAAATTTACCATGAATTTTCAAGATAAGAGGAAGGCACTCTCTTAAGAACAACTTGCCAGAAATCAGAGGTAATCCAAGATAATTAACAGGTAAAGCACCTCTGTTAAACCGAGAAGTAGCAATAGTGAAATCCTGTACTGCAGATGGAACATTCCCGAAAAAGACCACACATTTGGCAGGATTGAGACACAAACCAGAAATGGAAGAAAACAGATTAACACCATCCATCATACACTTTACAGAATCAGCATCTCCATGACAAAAAAGCATAACATCGTCCGCAAAAATTAAATGAGAAATACCCGCATCCTTAGTTTTGCTGTGAAACTTGAATGGACCTTCCTCAATCTTGAGATTCAAGAAGGCAGTTAGAGCTTCCATTGCAAGCACAAACAAGTATGGGGAGAGCGGATCCCCCTGTTTCAGACCCGATTGCTACAAGTTGTTTCCGGGCTCAAACGAGCCAAGAATGAAACTACAAGTTGATTCCAATTTCAAACAACCGAAAATGAAGCTACAAGTTGTTTTCAACTTCAAACGGGTCTGGAATGAAGCTACAAGTTGTTTCCAACTTCAATGTAGTCAATAATGAAGCTACACGTTGTTTCCGGGCTCAAACGAGCCAAGAATGAAACTACAAGTTGATTCCAATTTCTAACAACCGAAAATGAAGCTACATGTTGTTTTCAACTTCAAACGAGTCTGGAATGAAGCTACAAGTAGTTTCCAACTTCAATGTAGTCAAAATTAAGCTACAACTTGTTTCAGGGCTCAAACGAGCCAAGAATGAAACTACAAGTTGATTCCAATTTCAAACAACCGAAAATGAAGCTACATGTTTTATTTAACTTGAAACGAGTCTGGAATGAAGCTACAAGTTGTTTCCAACTTCAATGTAGTCAAAATTAAGCTACAAGTTGTTTCCGGGCTCAAACGAGCCAAGAATGAAGCTACAAGTTGATTCCAATTTCAAACAACCGAAAATGAAGCTACAAGTTGTTTTCAACTTCAAACGGGTCTGGAATGAAGCTACAAGTTGTTTCCAACTTCAATCTAGTCAATAATGAAGCTACAAGTTGTTTTTTTTTTTTTGCTAAATAAAAATGTATTAAAAACAGAAGAAGAAAAACAAATCTAGGGGCATACCCCGCGGGAAACCCAGATTAAGCACAAACCGCTTAAAATGGAAGACAGAACAAAAAGCCTATCAGCTCAATAAATAAGTCCAAAGAAAGACTCACACTAGAAGACAAACATAAAGTCAATTAAAGATCAGTACAAATTCAGGACCAAAGTAGTGTCTCGATGCACACATTTACGAAATCGAGCGGAGGAAGCCAATTTTCCTTTAACATCCCTTTTAATATTAACCAACAGACTAGCCCAGCTGTTGTGGGTACCACCCTCATGAACTCTCAAATTCCTCTCACGCCAAACTGAGTAAAAAACCGAGGAGATGAAAAGAAAAGAAATTTCCTTTTCAATACTAGAGATTTGTCCAGTGAAGATTCTGCCAGATTTAAGGTCGTCCCACACAGAAGTAATGCCATGATTCCAAGAAGCAAAAATGCTTCGAATATAGGTACAATGACAAAATAAGTGGGCGTGGGATTCATCAGCCACACCACACAAAACACAGCTGCTAGTTGTTCTCATTCTAAAGTTAATCATTCGATCTTTGGTGAGGAGACGCTCTTGGACGATTAACCAGGTGGTGAAAGCGAATTTTGGAACCATAAATCTGCACCAAACAAAATTATACCAGGATGGAGGAAGACCTGGAGTCCTAAGAACGTCCCATATATCATTGATCCGAAGGTTTTTATAAGAAGAGCCGTTCCACAGAATTTCATCTCTGTCATGAATTGTCGTAGTAGCACAAATCTGTCTCATTTCAATTACAACATGATCATTAGAATTTCCAAGATTCCAAGTACCATCTCGAATTATGGTGTGAAGAGGAGCAAGTGAAGTTGACTCAAGGGAGGACATTGCTCTACAACCAAAACGGTCTAGCATAGTTCTGTTATCACTCCACGGATCGTGCCACAATAGAAAATTAGACTCCCGACCCACCTGGTAACGAATATGGCCACTGAAATGAGGGCGAGCATTAAGAATTTTTCGCAGACTCCAAGGACAGTTAGAGGGAATTTTCATTGTCCAGAAAGCCCTGTTTTTTAGAAAGCATTTATGAATCCAATGAATCCATAAAGAGTCATCAGAACACTTTATGATTCTCCAAACTTGCAGCCATACAGCACTTTGATTCCACCCCAACAGCTCCTTAAAACCAAGACCTCCCTCCGATTTTCTGTAACAACAATGCTTCCACGAAACTTTAAAATGACAAGAGCCAACAAGGTCACCTTTCCATAGAAACTTGGCCATATCAGATTGAATACGTTTCAGCACCAATTTCGGCAAGAAAAGAAAGTGAGACCAGTGTCCTTGCATCCCAAATATGACAGACTTAATTAGCTGAGCACGACCCGCCTGACTAATATATTTACTGTTCCAGGCTTCAAATTTACCATGAATTTTCAAGATAAGAGGAAGGCACTCTCTTAAGAACAACTTGCCAGAAATCAGAGGTAATCCAAGATAATTAACAGGTAAAGCACCTCTGTTAAACCGAGAAGTAGCAATAGTGAAATCCTGTACTGCAGATGGAACATTCCCGAAAAAGACCACACATTTGGCAGGATTGAGACACAAACCAGAAATGGAAGAAAACAGATTAACACCATCCATCATACACTTTACAGAATCAGCATCTCCATGACAAAAAAGCATAACATCGTCCGCAAAAATTAAATGAGAAATACCCGCATCCTTAGTTTTGCTGTGAAACTTGAATGGACCTTCCTCAATCTTGAGATTCAAGCAGGCAGTTAGAGCTTCCATTGCAAGCACAAACAAGTATGGGGAGAGCGGATCCCCCTGTTTCAGACCCGATTGCTACAAGTTGTTTCCGGGCTCAAACGAGCCAAGAATGAAACTACAAGTTGATTCCAATTTCAAACAACCGAAAATGAAGCTACAAGTTGTTTTCAACTTCAAACGGGTCTGGAATGAAGCTACAAGTTGTTTCCAACTTCAATGTAGTCAATAATGAAGCTACACGTTGTTTCCGGGCTCAAACGAGCCAAGAATGAAACTACAAGTTGATTCCAATTTCTAACAACCGAAAATGAAGCTACATGTTGTTTTCAACTTCAAACGAGTCTGGAATGAAGCTACAAGTAGTTTCCAACTTCAATGTAGTCAAAATTAAGCTACAACTTGTTTCAGGGCTCAAACGAGCCAAGAATGAAACTACAAGTTGATTCCAATTTCAAACAACCGAAAATGAAGCTACATGTTTTATTTAACTTGAAACGAGTCTGGAATGAAGCTACAAGTTGTTTCCAACTTCAATGTAGTCAAAATTAAGCTACAAGTTGTTTCCGGGCTCAAACGAGCCAAGAATGAAGCTACAAGTTGATTCCAATTTCAAACAACCGAAAATGAAGCTACAAGTTGTTTTCAACTTCAAACGGGTCTGGAATGAAGCTACAAGTTGTTTCCAACTTCAATCTAGTCAATAATGAAGCTACAAGTTGTTTTTTTTTTTTTGCTAAATAAAAATGTATTAAAAACAGAAGAAGAAAAACAAATCTAGGGGCATACCCCGCGGGAAACCCAGATTAAGCACAAACCGCTTAAAATGGAAGACAGAACAAAAAGCCTATCAGCTCAATAAATAAGTCCAAAGAAAGACTCACACTAGAAGACAAACATAAAGTCAATTAAAGATAAGTACAAATTCAGGACCAAAGTAGTGTCTCGATGCACACATTTACGAAATCGAGCGGAGGAAGCCAATTTTCCTTTAACATCCCTTTTAATATTAACCAACAGACTAGCCCAGCTGTTGTGGGTACCACCCTCATGAACTCTCAAATTCCTCTCACGCCAAACTGAGTAAAAAACCGAGGAGATGAAAAGAAAAGAAATTTCCTTTTCAATACTAGAGATTTGTCCAGTGAAGATTCTGCCAGATTTAAGGTCGTCCCACACAGAAGTAATGCCATGATTCCAAGAAGCAAAAATGCTTCGAATATAGGTACAATGACAAAATAAGTGGGCGTGGGATTCATCAGCCACACCACACAAAACACAGCTGCTAGTTGTTCTCATTCTAAAGTTAATCATTCGATCTTTGGTGAGGAGACGCTCTTGGACGATTAACCAGGTGGTGAAAGCGAATTTTGGAACCATAAATCTGCACCAAACAAAATTATACCAGGATGGAGGAAGACCTGGAGTCCTAAGAACGTCCCATATATCATTGATCCGAAGGTTTTTATAAGAAGAGCCGTTCCACAGAATTTCATCTCTGTCATGAATTGTCGTAGTAGCACAAATCTGTCTCATTTCAATTACAACATGATCATTAGAATTTCCAAGATTCCAAGTACCATCTCGAATTATGGTGTGAAGAGGAGCAAGTGAAGTTGACTCAAGGGAGGACATTGCTCTACAACCAAAACGGTCTAGCATAGTTCTGTTATCACTCCACGGATCGTGCCACAATAGAAAATTAGACTCCCGACCCACCTGGTAACGAATATGGCCACTGAAATGAGGGCGAGCATTAAGAATTTTTCGCAGACTCCAAGGACAGTTAGAGGGAATTTTTATTGTCCAGAAAGCCCTGTTTTTTAGAAAGCATTTATGAATCCAATGAATCCATAAAGAGTCATCAGAACACTTTATGATTCTCCAAACTTGCAGCCATACAGCACTTTGATTCCACCCCAACAGCTCCTTAAAACCAAGACCTCCCTCCGATTTTCTGTAACAACAATGCTTCCACGAAACTTTAAAATGACAAGAGCCAACAAGGTCACCTTTCCATAGAAACTTGGCCATATCAGATTGAATACGTTTCAGCACCAATTTCGGCAAGAAAAGAAAGTGAGACCAGTGTCCTTGCATCCCAAATATGACAGACTTAATTAGCTGAGCACGACCCGCCTGACTAATATATTTACTGTTCCAGGCTTCAAATTTACCATGAATTTTCAAGATAAGAGGAAGGCACTCTCTTAAGAACAACTTGCCAGAAATCAGAGGTAATCCAAGATAATTAACAGGTAAAGCACCTCTGTTAAACCGAGAAGTAGCAATAGTGAAATCCTGTACTGCAGATGGAACATTCCCGAAAAAGACCACACATTTGGCAGGATTGAGACACAAACCAGAAATGGAAGAAAACAGATTAACACCATCCATCATACACTTTACAGAATCAGCATCTCCATGACAAAAAAGCATAACATCGTCCGCAAAAATTAAATGAGAAATACCCGCATCCTTAGTTTTGCTGTGAAACTTGAATGGACCTTCCTCAATCTTGAGATTCAAGCAGGCAGTTAGAGCTTCCATTGCAAGCACAAACAAGTATGGGGAGAGCGGATCCCCCTGTTTCAGACCCGATTGCTACAAGTTGTTTCCGGGCTCAAACGAGCCAAGAATGAAACTACAAGTTGATTCCAATTTCAAACAACCGAAAATGAAGCTACAAGTTGTTTTCAACTTCAAACGGGTCTGGAATGAAGCTACAAGTTGTTTCCAACTTCAATGTAGTCAATATTGAAGCTACAAGTTGTTTCCGGGCTCAAACGAGCCAAGAATGAAACTACAAGTTGATTCCAATTTCAAACCACCGAAAATGAAGCTACAAGTTGTTTTCAACTTCAAACGGGTCTGGAATGAAGCTAAAAGTTGTTTACAACTTCAATCTAGTCAATAATGAAGCTACAAGTTGTTTCCGGGCTCAAACGAGCAAAGAATGAAACTACAAGTTGATTCCAATTTCTAACAACCGAAAATGAAGCTACATGTTGTTTTCAACTTCAAACGAGTCTGGAATGAAGCTACAAGTAGTTTCCAACTTCAATGTAGTAAAAATTAAGCTACAACTTGTTTCAGGGCTCAAACGAGCCAAGAATGAAACTACAAGTTGATTCCAATTTCAAACAACCGAAAATGAAGCTACAAGTTGTTTTCAACTTCAAACGAGTCTGGAATGAAGCTACAAGTTGTTTACAACTTCAATCTAGTCAATAATGAAGCTACAAGTTGTTTCCAACTTCAATGTAGTCAATAATGAAGCGACAAGTTGTTTCCGGCCTCAAACGAGCCAAGAATGAAACTACAAGTTGATTCCAATTTCAAACAACCGAAAATGAATCTACAAGTTGTTTTCAACTTCAAACGGGTCTCGAATGAAGCTACAAGTTGTTTCCAACTTCAATGTAGTCAATAATGAAGCTACAAGTTGTTTCCGGGCTCAAACGAGCCAAGAATGAAACTACAAGTTAATTCCAATTTCAAACAACCGAAAATGAAGCTACAAGTTGTTTTCAACTTCAAACGGGTCTGGAATGAAGCTACAAGTTGTTTCCAACTTCAATGTAGTCAATAATGAAGCTACAAGTTGTTTCCGGGCTCGAACGAGCCAAGAATGAAACTACAAGTTGATTCCAATTTCAAACGACTGAAAATGAAGCTACAAGTTATTTTCAACTTCAAACGGGTCTAGAATGAAGCTACAAGTTGTTTCCAACTTCAATGTAGTCAATATTGAAGCTACAAGTTGTTTCCGGGCTCAAACGAGCCAAGAATGAAACTACAAGTTGATTCCAATTTCAAACCACCGAAAATGAAGCTACAAGTTGTTTTCAACTTCAAACGGGTCTGGAATGAAGCTAAAAGTTGTTTACAACTTCAATCTAGTCAATAATGAAGCTACAAGTTGTTTCCGGGCTCAAACGAGCAAAGAATGAAACTACAAGTTGATTCCAATTTCTAACAACCGAAAATGAAGCTACATGTTGTTTTCAACTTCAAACGAGTCTGGAATGAATGCTACAAGTAGTTTCCAACTTCAATGTAGTAAAAATTAAGCTACAACTTGTTTCAGGGCTCAAACGAGCCAAGAATGAAACTACAAGTTGATTCCAATTTCAAACAACCGAAAATGAAGCTACATGTTTTATTTAACTTGAAACGAGTCTGGAATGAAGCTACAAGTTGTTTCCAACTTCAATGTAGTCAAAATTAAGCTACAAGTTGTTTCCGGGCTCAAACGAGCCAAGAATGAAGCTACAAGTTGATTCCAATTTCAAACAACCGAAAATGAAGCTACAAGTTGTTTTCAACTTCAAACGGGTCTGGAATGAAGCTACAAGTTGTTTACAACTTCAATGTAGTCAATAATGAAGCTACAAGTTGTTTCCGGGCTCAAACGAGCCAAGAATGAAACTACAAGTTCATTCCAATTTCAAACAACCGAAAATGAAGCTACAAGTTGTTTTCAACTTCAAACGGGTCTGGAATGAAGCTACAAGTTGTTTCCAACTTCAATGTAGTCAATAATGAAGCTACAAGTTGTTTCCGGGCTCAAACGAGCCAAGAATGAAACTACAAGTTGATTCCAATTTCAAACAACCAAAAATTAAGCTACATGTTGTTTTCAACTTCAAACGAGTCTGGAATGAAGCTACAAGTTGTTTCCAACTTCAATGTAGTCAATAATGAAGCTACAAGTTGTTTCCGGGCTCAAACGAGCCAAGAATGAAACTACAAGTTGATTCCAATTTCAAACGACTGAAAATGAAGCTACAAGTTATTTTCAACTTCAAACGGGTCTAGAATGAAGCTACAAGTTGTTTCCAACTTCAATGTAGTCAATATTGAAGCTACAAGTTGTTTCCGGGCTCAAACGAGCCAAGAATGAAACTACAAGTTGATTCCAATTTCAAACCACCGAAAATGAAGCTACAAGTTGTTTTCAACTTCAAACGGGTCTGGAATGAAGCTAAAAGTTGTTTACAACTTCAATCTAGTCAATAATGAAGCTACAAGTTGTTTCCGGGCTCAAACGAGCAAAGAATGAAACTAAAAGTTGATTCCAATTTCTAACAACCGAAAATGAAGCTACATGTTGTTTTCAACTTCAAACGAGTCTGGAATGAAGCTACAAGTAGTTTCCAACTTCAATGTAGTCAAAATTAAGCTACAACTTGTTTCAGGGCTCAAACGAGCCAAGAATGAAACTACAAGTTGATTCCAATTTCAAACAACCGAAAATGAATCTACAAGTTGTTTTCAACTTCAAACGGGTCTCGAATGAAGCTACAAGTTGTTTCCAACTTCAATGTAGTCAATAATGAAGCTACAAGTTGTTTCCGGGCTCAAACGAGCCAAGAATGAAACTACAAGTTAATTCCAATTTCAAACAACCGAAAATGAAGCTACAAGTTGTTTTCAACTTCAAACGGGTCTGGAATGAAGCTACAAGTTGTTTCCAACTTCAATGTAGTCAATAATGATGCTACAAGTTGTTTCCGGGCTCAAACGAGCCAAGAATGAAACTACAAGTTGATTCCAATTTCAAACGACTGAAAATGAAGCTACAAGTTATTTTCAACTTCAAACGGGTCTAGAATGAAGCTACAAGTTGTTTCCAACTTCAATGTAGTCAATAATGAAGCTACAAGTTGTTTCCGGGCTCAAACGAGCCAAGAATGAAACTACAAGTTGATTCCAATTTCAAACAACCGAAAATGAAGCTACAAGTTGTTTTCAACTTCAAACGGGTCTGGAATGAAGCTAAAAGTTGTTTACAACTTCAATCTAGTCAATAATGAAGCTACAAGTTGTTTCCGGGCTCAAACGAGCAAAGAATGAAACTACAAGTTGATTCCAATTTCTAACAACCGAAAATGAAGCTACATGTTGTTTTCAACTTCAAACGAGTCTGGAATGAAGCTACAAGTAGTTTCCAACTTCAATGTAGTAAAAATTAAGCTACAACTTGTTTCAGGGCTCAAACGAGCCAAGAATGAAACTACAAGTTGATTCCAATTTCAAACAACCGAAAATGAAGCTACATGTTTTATTTAACTTGAAACGAGTCTGGAATGAAGCTACAAGTTGTTTCCAACTTCAATGTAGTCAAAATTAAGCTACAAGTTGTTTCCGGGCTCAAACGAGCCAAGAATGAAGCTACAAGTTGATTCCAATTTCAAACAACCGAAAATGAAGCTACAAGTTGTTTTCAACTTCAAACGGGTCTGGAATGAAGCTACAAGTTGTTTACAACTTCAATGTAGTCAATAATGAAGCTACAAGTTGTTTCCGGGCTCAAACGAGCCAAGAATGAAACTACAAGTTCATTCCAATTTCAAACAACCGAAAATGAAGCTACAAGTTGTTTTCAACTTCAAACGGGTCTGGAATGAAGCTACAAGTTGTTTCCAACTTCAATGTAGTCAATAATGAAGCTACAAGTTGTTTCCGGGCTCAAACGAGCCAAGAATGAAACTACAAGTTGATTCCAATTTCAAACAACCAAAAATTAAGCTACATGTTGTTTTCAACTTCAAACGAGTCTGGAATGAAGCTACAAGTAGTTTCCAACTTCAATGTAGTCAAATATAAGCTACAACTTGTTTCAGGGCTCAAACGAGTCTGGAATGAAGCTACAAGTTGTTTCCAACTTCAATGTAGTCAAAATTAAGCTACAACTTGTTTCCGGGCTCAAACGAGCTAAGAATGAAACTACAAGTTGATTCCAATTTCAAACAACCGAAAATGAAGCTACATGTTTTATTTAACTTCAAACGAGTCTGGAATGAACCTACAAGTTGTTTCCAACTTCAATGTAGTCAATAATGAAGCTACAAGTTGTTTCCGGGCTCAAACGAGCCAAGAATGAAACTACAAGTTGATTCCAATTTCAAACAATCGAAAATGAAGCTAATAGTTGTTTTCAACTTCAAACGGGTCTGGAATGAAGCTACAAGTTGATTCCAACTTCAATCTAGTCAATAATGAAGCTACAAGTTGTTTCCGGGCTCAAACGAGCCAAGAATGAAACTACAAGTTGATTCCAATTTCAAACAACCGAAAATGAAGCTACAAGTTGTTTTCAACTTCAAACGAGTCTGGAATGAAGCTACAAGTTGTTTCCAACTTCAATGTAGTCAAAATTAAGCTACAACTTGTTTCCGGGCTCAAACGAGCCAAGAATGAAACTACAAGTTGATTCCAATTTCAAACAACCGAAAATGAAGCTACATGTTTTATTTAACTTCAAACGAGTCTGGAATGAAGCTACAAGTTGTTTCCAACTTCAATGTAGTCAATAATGAAGCTACAAGTTGTTTCCGGGCTCAAACGAGCAAAGAATGAAACTACAAGTCGATTCCAATTTCTAACAACCGAAAATGAAGCTACATGTTGTTTCAACTTCAAACGAGTCTGGAATGAAGCTACAAGTTGTTTCCAACTTCAATCTAGTCAATAATGAAGCTACAAGTTGTTTCCGGGCTCAAACGAGCCAAGAATGAAACTACAAGTTGATTCCAATTTCAAACAACCGAAAATGAAGCTACAAGTTGTTTTAAACTTCAAACGAGTCTGGAATGAAGCTACAAGTTGTTTCCAACTTCAATCTAGTCAATAATGAAGCTACAAGTTGTTTCCGGGCTCAAACGAGCCAAGAATGAAACTACAAGTTGATTCCAATTTCAAACAACCGAAAATGAAGCTACAAGTTGTTTTCAACTTCAAACGGGTCTGGAATGAAGCTACAAGTTGTTTCCAACTTCAATCTAGTCAATAATGAAGCTACAAGTTGTTTCCGGGCTCAAACGAGCCAAGAATGAAACTACAAGTTGATTCCAATTTCAAACAACCGAAAATGAAGCTCCAAGTTAATTTCAACTTCAAACGGGTCTAGAATGAAGCTACAAGTTGTTTCCAACTTCAATGTAGTCAATAATGAAGCTACAAGTTGTTTCCGGGCTCAAACGAGCCAAGAATGAAACTACAAGTTGATTCCAATTTCAAACAACCGAAAATGAAGCTACATGTTTTATTTAACTTCAAACGAGTCTGGAATGAAGCTACAAGTTGTTTCCAACTTCAATGTAGTCAATAATGAAGCTACAAGTTGTTTCCGGGCTCAAACGAGCCAAGAATGAAACTACAAGTTGATTCCAATTTCAAACAACCGAAAATGAAGCTACAAGTTGTTTTCAACTTCAAACGAGTCTGGAATGAAGCTACAAGTTGTTTCCAACTTCAATCTAGTCAATAATGAAGCTACAAGTTGTTTCCGGGCTCAAACGAGCAGAGAATGAAACTACAAGTTGATTCCAATTTCAAACAACCGAAAATGAAGCTACAAGTTGTTTTAAACTTCAAACGAGTCTAGAATGAAGCTACAAGTTGTTTCCAACTTCAATCTAGTCAATAATGAAGCTACAAGTTGTTTCCGGGCTCAAACGAGCCAAGAATGAAACTACAAGTTGATTCCAATTTCAAACAACCGAAAATGAAGCTACAAGTTGTTTTCAACTTCAAACGAGTCTGGAATGAAGATAAAAGTTGTTTACAACTTCAATCTAGTCAATAATGAAGCTACAAGTTGTTTCCGGGCTCAAACGAGCCAAGAATGAAACTACAAGTTGATTCCAATTTCAAACAACCGAAAATGAAGCTACATGTTTTTTTCAACTTTAAACGAGTCTGGAATGAAGCTACAAGTTGTTTCCAACTTCAATGTAGTCAAAATTAAGCTACAACTTGTTTCCGGGCTCCAACGAGCCAAGAATGAAACTACAAGTTGATTCCAATTTCAAACAACCGAAAATGAAGCTACATGTTTTATTTAACTTCAAACGAGTCTGCAATGAAGCTACAAGTTGTTTCCAACTTCAATGTAGTCAATAATGAAGCTACAAGTTGTTTCCGGGCTCAAACGGGCCAAGAATGAAACTACAAGTTGATTCCAATTTCAAACAATCGAAAATGAAGCTAATAGTTGTTTTCAACTTCAAACGGGTCTGGAATGAAGCTACAAGTTGTTTCCAACTTCAATCTAGTCAATAATGAAGCTACAAGTTGTTTCCGGGCTCAAACGAGCCAAGAATGAAACTACAAGTTGATTCCAATTTCAAACAACCGAAAATGAAGCTACAAGTTGTTTTCAACTTCAAACGGGTCTGGAATGAAGCTACAAGTTGTTTCCAACTTCAATCTAGTCAATAATGAAGCTACAAGTTGTTTCCGGGCTCAAACGAGCCAAGAATGAAACTACAAGTTGATTCCAATTTCAAACAACCGAAAATGAAGCTACATGTTGTTTTCAACTTCAAACGAGTCTGGAATGAAGCTACAAGTTGTTTCCAACTTCAATCTAGTCAATAATGAAGCTACAAGTTGTTTCCGGGCTCAAACGAGCCAAGAATGAAACTACAAGTTGATTCCAATTTCAAACAACCGAAAATGAAGCTACAAGTTGTTTTCAACTTCAAACGGGTCTGGAATGAAGCTACAAGTTGTTTCCAACTTCAATGTAGTCAAAATTAAGCTACAACTTGTTTCCGGGCTCAAACGAGCTAAGAATGAAACTACAAGTTGATTCCAATTTCAAACAACCGAAAATGAAGCTACATGTTTATTTAACTTCAAACGAGTCTGGAATGAAGCTACAAGTTGTTTCCAACTTCAATCTAGTCAATAATGAAGCTACAAGTTGTTTCCGGGCTCAAACGAGTCAAGAATGAAACTACAAGTTGATTCCAATTTCAAACAACCGAAAATGAAGCTACAAGTTGTTTTAAACTTCAAACGAGTCTGGAATGAAGCTACAAGTTGTTTCCAACTTCAATCTAGTCAATAATGAAGCTACAAGTTGTTTCCGGGCTCAAACGAGCCAAGAATGAAACTACAAGTTGATTCCAATTTCAAACAACCGAAAATGAAGCTACAAGTTGTTTTCAACTTCAAACGGGTCTGGAATGAAGCTACAAGTTGTTTCCAACTTCAATCTAGTCAATAATGAAGCTACAAGTTGTTTCCGGGCTCAAACGAGCCAAGAATGAAACTACAAGTTGATTCCAATTTCAAACAACCGAAAATGAAGCTACAAGTTATTTCAACTTCAAACGGTCTAGAATGAAGCTACAAGTTGTTTCCAACTTCAATGTAGTCAATAATGAAGCTACAAGTTGTTTCCGGGCTCAAACGAGCCAAGAATGAAACTACAAGTTGATTCCAATTTCAAACAACCGAAAATGAAGCTACATGTTTTATTTAACTTCAAACGAGTCTGGAATGAAGCTACAAGTTGTTTCCAACTTCAATGTAGTCAATAATGAAGCTACAAGTTGTTTCCGGGCTCAAACGAGCCAAGAATGAAACTACAAGTTGATTCCAATTTCAAACAACCGAAAATGAAGCTACAAGTTGTTTTCAACTTCAAACGAGTCTGGAATGAAGCTACAAGTTGTTTCCAACTTCAATCTAGTCAATAATGAAGCTACAAGTTGTTTCCGGGCTCAAACGAGCCAAGAATGAAACTACAAGTTGATTCCAATTTCAAACAACCGAAAATGAAGCTACAAGTTGTTTTCAACTTCAAACGAGTCTAGAATGAAGCTACAAGTTGTTTCCAACTTCAATCTAGTCAATAATGAAGCTACAAGTTGTTTCCGGGCTCAAACGAGCCAAGAATGAAACTACAAGTTGATTCCAATTTCAAACAACCGAAAATGAAGCTACAAGTTGTTTTCAACTTCAAACGGGTCTGGAATGAAGCTACAAGTTGTTTCCAACTTCAATGTAGTCAAAATTAAGCTACAAGTTGTTTCCGGGCTCAAACGAGCCAAGAATGAAACTACAAGTTGATTCCAATTTCAAACAACCGAAAATGAAGCTACATGTTTTATTCAACTTCAAACGAGTCTGGAATGAAGCTACAAGTTGTTTCCAACTTCAATGTAGTCAATAATGAAGCTACAAGTTGTTTCCGGGCTCAAACGAGCCAAGAATGAAACTACAAGTTGATTCCAATTTCAAACAACCGAAAATGAAGCTACAAGTTGTTTTCAACTTCAAACGGGTCTGGAATGAAGCTACAAGTTGTTTCCAACTTCAATCTAGTCAATAATGAAGCTACAAGTTGTTTCCGGGCTCAAACGAGCCAAGAATGAAACTACAAGTTGATTCCAATTTCAAACAACCGAAAATGAAGCTACAAGTTGTTTTCAACTTCAAACGAGTCTGGAATGAAGCTACAAGTTGTTTCCAACTTCAATGTAGTCAAAATTAAGCTACAACTTGTTTCCGGGCTCAAACGAGCCAAGAATGAAACTACAAGTTGATTCCAATTTCAAACAACCGAAAATGAAGCTACATGTTTTATTTAACTTCAAACGAGTCTGGAATGAAGCTACAAGTTGTTTCCAACTTCAATGTAGTCAATAATGAAGCTACAAGTTGTTTCCGGGCTCAAACGAGCCAAGAATGAAACTACAAGTTGATTCCAATTTCAAACAACCGAAAATGAAGCTACATGTTGTTTCAACTTCAAACGAGTCTGGAATGAAGCTACAAGTTGTTTCCAACTTCAATCTAGTCAATAATGAAGCTACAAGTTGTTTCCGGGCTCAAACGAGCCAAGAATGAAACTACAAGTTGATTCCAATTTCAAACAACCGAAAATGAAGCTACAAGTTGTTTTCAACTTCAAACGAGTCTGGAATGAAGCTACAAGTTGTTTCCAACTTCAATCTAGTCAATAATGAAGCTACAAGTTGTTTCCGGGCTCAAACGAGCCAAGAATGAAACTACAAGTTGATTCCAATTTCAAACAACCGAAAATGAAGCTACAAGTTGTTTTCAACTTCAAACGGGTCTGGAATGAAGCTACAAGTTGTTTCCAACTTCAATCTAGTCAATAATGAAGCTACAAGTTGTTTCCGGGCTCAAACGAGCCAAGAATGAAACTACAAGTTGATTCCAATTTCAAACAACCGAAAATGAAGCTACAAGTTATTTCAACTTCAAACGGGTCTAGAATGAAGCTACAAGTTGTTTCCAACTTCAATGTAGTCAATAATGAAGCTACAAGTTGTTTCCGGGCTCAAACGAGCCAAGAATGAAACTACAAGTTGATTCCAATTTCAAACAACCGAAAATGAAGCTACATGTTTTATTTAACTTCAAACGAGTCTGGAATGAAGCTACAAGTTGTTTCCAACTTCAATGTAGTCAATAATGAAGCTACAAGTTGTTTCCGGGCTCAAACGAGCCAAGAATGAAACTACAAGTTGATTCCAATTTCAAACAACCGAAAATGAAGCTACAAGTTGTTTTCAACTTCAAACGAGTCTGGAATGAAGCTACAAGTTGTTTCCAACTTCAATCTAGTCAATAATGAAGCTACAAGTTGTTTCCGGGCTCAAACGAGCCAAGAATGAAACTACAAGTTGATTCCAATTTCAAACAACCGAAAATGAAGCTACAAGTTATTTTCAACTTCAAACAGGTCTAGAATGAAGCTACAAGTTGTTTCCAACTTCAATGTAGTCAATAATGAAGCTACAAGTTGTTTCCGGGCTCAAACGAGCCAAGAATGAAACTACAAGTTGATTCCAATTTCAAACAACCGAAAATGAAGCTACATGTTTTTTTCAACTTCAAACGAGTCTGGAATGAAGCTACAAGTTGTTTCCAACTTCAATGTAGTCAATAATGAAGCTACAAGTTGTTTCCGGGCTCAAACGAGCCAAGAATGAAACTACAAGTTGATTCCAATTTCAAACAACCGAAAATGAAGCTACAAGTTGTTTTCAACTTCAAACGAGTCTGGAATGAAGCTACAAGTTGTTTCCAACTTCAATCTAGTCAATAATGAAGCTACAAGTTGTTTCCGGGCTCAAACGAGTCAAGAATGAAACTACAAGTTGATTCCAATTTCAAACAACCGAAAATGAAGCTACAAGTTGTTTTAAACTTCAAACGAGTCTAGAATGAAGCTACAAGTTGTTTCCAACTTCAATCTAGTCAATAATGAAGCTACAAGTTGTTTCCGGGCTCAAACGAGCCAAGAATGAAACTACAAGTTGATTCCAATTTCAAACAACCGAAAATGAAGCTACAAGTTGTTTTCAACTTCAAACGGGTCTGGAATGAAGCTACAAGTTGTTTCCAACTTCAATGTAGTCAAAATTAAGCTACAACTTGTTTCCGGGCTCAAACGAGCTAAGAATGAAACTACAAGTTGATTCCAATTTCAAACAACCGAAAATGAAGCTACATGTTTTATTTAACTTCAAACGAGTCTGGAATGAACCTACAAGTTGTTTCCAACTTCAATGTAGTCAATAATGAAGCTACAAGTTGTTTCCGGGCTCAAACGAGCCAAGAATGAAACTACAAGTTGATTCCAATTTCAAACAACCGAAAATGAAGCTACAAGTTGTTTTCAACTTCAAACGGGTCTGGAATGAAGCTACAAGTTGTTTCCAACTTCAATCTAGTCAATAATGAAGCTACAAGTTGTTTCCGGGCTCAAACGAGCCAAGAATGAAACTACAAGTTGATTCCAATTTCAAACAACCGAAAATGAAGCTACAAGTTGTTTTCAACTTCAAACGAGTCTGGAATGAAGCTACAAGTTGTTTCCAACTTCAATGTAGTCAAAATTAAGCTACAACTTGTTTCCGGGCTCAAACGAGCCAAGAATGAAACTACAAGTTGATTCCAATTTCAAACAACCGAAAATGAAGCTACATGTTTTATTTAACTTCAAACGAGTCTGGAATGAAGCTACAAGTTGTTTCCAACTTCAATGTAGTCAATAATGAAGCTACAAGTTGTTTCCGGGCTCAAACGAGCAAAGAATGAAACTACAAGTTGATTCCAATTTCTAACAACCGAAAATGAAGCTACATGTTGTTTCAACTTCAAACGAGTCTGGAATGAAGCTACAAGTTGTTTCCAACTTCAATCTAGTCAATAATGAAGCTACAAGTTGTTTCCGGGCTCAAACGAGCCAAGAATGAAACTACAAGTTGATTCCAATTTCAAACAACCGAAAATGAAGCTACAAGTTGTTTTAAACTTCAAACGAGTCTGGAATGAAGCTACAAGTTGTTTCCAACTTCAATCTAGTCAATAATGAAGCTACAAGTTGTTTCCGGGCTCAAACGAGCCAAGAATGAAACTACAAGTTGATTCCAATTTCAAACAACCGAAAATGAAGCTACAAGTTGTTTTCAACTTCAAACGGGTCTGGAATGAAGCTACAAGTTGTTTCCAACTTCAATCTAGTCAATAATGAAGCTACAAGTTGTTTCCGGGCTCAAACGAGCCAAGAATGAAACTACAAGTTGATTCCAATTTCAAACAACCGAAAATGAAGCTACAAGTTATTTCAACTTCAAACGGGTCTAGAATGAAGCTACAAGTTGTTTCCAACTTCAATGTAGTCAATAATGAAGCTACAAGTTGTTTCCGGGCTCAAACGAGCCAAGAATGAAACTACAAGTTGATTCCAATTTCAAACAACCGAAAATGAAGCTACATGTTTTATTTAACTTCAAACGAGTCTGGAATGAAGCTACAAGTTGTTTCCAACTTCAATGTAGTCAATAATGAAGCTACAAGTTGTTTCCGGGCTCAAACGAGCCAAGAATGAAACTACAAGTTGATTCCAATTTCAAACAACCGAAAATGAAGCTACAAGTTGTTTTCAACTTCAAACGAGTCTGGAATGAAGCTACAAGTTGTTTCCAACTTCAATCTAGTCAATAATGAAGCTACAAGTTGTTTCCGGGCTCAAACGAGCCAAGAATGAAACTACAAGTGGATTCCAATTTCAAACAACCGAAAATGAAGCTACAAGTTGTTTTCAACTTCAAACGAGTCTGGAATGAAGATAAAAGTTGTTTACAACTTCAATCTAGTCAATAATGAAGCTACAAGTTGTTTCCGGGCTCAAACGAGCCAAGAATGAAACTACAAGTTGATTCCAATTTCTAACAACCGAAAATGAAGCTACATGTTTTTTTCAACTTTAAACGAGTCTGGAATGAAGCTACAAGTTGTTTCCAACTTCAATGTAGTCAAAATTAAGCTACAACTTGTTTCCGGGCTCAAACGAGCCAAGAATGAAACTACAAGTTGATTCCAATTTCAAACAACCGAAAATGAAGCTACATGTTTTTTTCAACTTCAAACGAGTCTGGAATGAAGCTACAAGTTGTTTCCAACTTCAATGTAGTCAATAATGAAGCTACAAGTTGTTTCCGGGCTCAAACGAGCAAGAATGAAACTACAAATTGATTCCAATTTCAAACAACCGAAAATGAAGCTACATGTTTTATTTAACTTCAAACGAGTCTGGAATGAAGCTACAAGTTGTTTCCAACTTCAATGTAGTCAATAATGAAGCTACAAGTTGTTTCCGGGCTCAAACGAGCCAAGAATGAAACTACAAGTTGATTCCAATTTCAAACAACCGAAAATGAAGCTAATAGTTGTTTTCAACTTCAAACGGGTCTGGAATGAAGCTACAAGTTGTTTCCAACTTCAATCTAGTCAATAATGAAGCTACAAGTTGTTTCCGGGCTCAAACGAGCCAAGAATGAAACTACAAGTTGATTCCAATTTCAAACAACCGAAAATGAAGCTACAAGTTGTTTTCAACTTCAAACGAGTCTGGAATGAAGCTACAAGTTGTTTCCAACTTCAATGTAGTCAAAATTAAGCTACAAGTTGTTTCCGGGCTCAAACGAGCCAAGAATGAAACTACAAGTTGATTCCAATTTCAAACAACCGAAAATGAAGCTACATGTTTTTTTAACTTCAAACGAGTCTGGAATGAAGCTACAAGTTGTTTCCAACTTCAATGTAGTCAATAATGAAGCTACAAGTTGTTTCCGGGCTCAAACGAGCCAAGAATGAAACTACAAGTTGATTCCAATTTCTAACAACCGAAAATGAAGCTACATGTTGTTTTCAACTTCAAACGAGTCTGGAATGAAGCTACAAGTTGTTTCCAACTTCAATGTAGTCAATAATGAAGCTACAAGTTGTTTCCGGGCTCAAACGAGCAAGAATGAAACTACAAGTTGATTCCAATTTCAAACAACCGAAAATGAAGCTACAAGTTGTTTTAACTTCAAACGAGTCTGGAATGAAGCTACAAGTTGTTTCCAACTTCAATGTAGTCAATAATGAAGCTACAAGTTGTTTCCGGGCTCAAACGAGCCAAGAATGAAACTACAAGTTGATTCCAATTTCAAACAACCGAAAATGAAGCTACAAGTTGTTTTCAACTTCAAACGGGTCTGGAATGAAGCTACAAGTTGTTTCCAACTTCAATCTAGTCAATAATGAAGCTACAAGTTGTTTCCGGGCTCAAACGAGCCAAGAATGAAACTACAAGTTGATTCCAATTTCAAACAACCGAAAATGAAGCTACAAGTTGTTTCAACTTCAAACGGGTCTAGAATGAAGCTACAAGTTGTTTCCAACTTCAATGTAGTCAATAATGAAGCTACAAGTTGTTTCCGGGCTCAAACGAGCCAAGAATGAAACTACAAGTTGATTCCAATTTCAAACAACCGAAAATGAAGCTACATGTTGTTTTCAACTTCAAACGAGTCTGGAATGAAGCTACAAGTTGTTTCCAACTTCAATGTAGTCAATAATGAAGCTACAAGTTGTTTCCGGGCTCAAACGAGCCAAGAATGAAACTACAAGTTGATTCCAATTTCAAACAACCGAAAATGAAGCTACAAGTTGTTTTCAACTTCAAACGAGTCTGGAATGAAGCTACAAGTTGTTTCCAACTTCAATGCTAGTCAATAATGAAGCTACAAGTTGTTTCCGGGCTCAAACGAGCCAAGAATGAAACTACAAGTTGATTCCAATTTCAAACAACCGAAAATGAAGCTACAAGTTGTTTTCAACTTCAAACGAGTCTAGAATGAAGCTACAAGTTGTTTCCAACTTCAATCTAGTCAATAATGAAGCTACAAGTTGTTTCCGGGCTCAAACGAGCCAAGAATGAAACTACAAGTTGATTCCAATTTCAAACAACCGAAAATGAAGCTACAAGTTGTTTTCAACTTCAAACGAGTCTGGAATGAAGCTACAAGTTGTTTCCAACTTCAATGTAGTCAATAATGAAGCTACAAGTTGTTTCCGGGCTCAAACGAGCCAAGAATGAAACTACAAGTTGATTCCAATTTCAAACAACCGAAAATGAAGCTACAGTTGTTTTCAACTTCAAACGGGTCTGGAATGAAGCTACAAGTTGTTTCCAACTTCAATGTAGTCAATAATGAAGCTACAAGTTGTTTCCGGGCTCAAACGAGCCAAGAATGAAACTACAAGTTGATTCCAATTTCAAACAACCGAAAATGAAGCTACAAGTTGTTTTCAACTTCAACGGGTCTGGAATGAAGCTACAAGTTGTTTCCAACTTCAATGTAGTCAATAATGAAGCTACAAGTTGTTTCCGGGCTCAAACGAGCCAAGAATGAAACTACAAGTTGATTCCAATTTCAAACAACCGAAAATGAAGCTACAAGTTGTTTTCAACTTCAAACGAGTCTGGAATGAAGCTACAAGTTGTTTCCAACTTCAATGTAGTCAATAATGAAGCTACAAGTTGTTTCCGGGCTCAAACGAGCCAAGAATGAAACTACAAGTTGATTCCAATTTCAAACAACCGAAAATGAAGCTACAAGTGTTTTCAACTTCAAACGAGTCTGGAATGAAGCTACAAGTTGTTTCCAACTTCAATCTAGTCAATAATGAAGCTACAAGTTGTTTCCGGGCTCAAACGAGCCAAGAATGAAACTACAAGTTGATTCCAATTTCAAACAACCGAAAATGAAGCTACAAGTTGTTTTCAACTTCAACGAGTCTGGAATGAAGCTACAAGTTGTTTCCAACTTCAATGTAGTCAATAATGAAGCTACAAGTTGTTTCCGGGCTCAAACGAGCCAAGAATGAAACTACAAGTTGATTCCAATTTCAAACAACCGAAAATGAAGCTACATGTTGTTTTCAACTTCAAACGAGTCTGGAATGAAGCTACAAGTTGTTTCCAACTTCAATCTAGTCAATAATGAAGCTACAATTGTTTCCGGGCTCAAACGAGCCAAGAATGAAACTACAAGTTGATTCCAATTTCAACAACAACCAAAAATGAAGCACAAGTTTGTTTTCAACTTCAAACGAGTCTAATGAAGCTACAAGTTGTTTCCCAACTTCAATCTAGTCAATAATGAAGCTACAAGTTGTTTCCGGGCTCAAACGAGCCAAGAATGAAACTACAAGTTGATTCCAATTTCAAACAACACGAAAATGAAGCTACAGTTGTTTTCAACTTGTTGTAAAACACTTTAGCTTCATTCCAGACTCGTTTGAAGTTGAAAACAACTTGTAGCTTCATTTCGGTTGTTTGAAATTGGATAACTTGTAGTTTCATTCTTGGCTCGTTTGAGCCCGGAAACAACTTGTAGCTTCATTATTGACTAGATTGAAGTTGAACAACTTTAGCTTCATTCCAGACTCGTTTGAAGTTGAAAACAACTTGTAGCTTCATTTTCGGTTGTTTGAAATTGGAATCAACTTGTGTTTCATTCTTGGCTCGTTGAGCCCGGAAACACTTGTAGCTTCATTTGTGACTAGATTGAAGTTGGAAACAACTTGTAGCTTCATTCCAGACCTTTTGAAGTTGAAAAACAACTGTAGCTTCATTTTCGGTTGTTGAAATTGGAATCAACTTGTAGTTTCATTCTTGGCTCGTTTGAGCCCGGAAACAACTTGTAGCTTCATTATTGACTAGATTGAAGTTGGAAACACTTGTAGCTTCATTCCACACTCGTTTGATTTTAAAACAAACTGTAGCTTCATTTTCGGTTGTTTGAATTGGAAAACTTGTAGTTTCATTCTTGGCTCGTTTGAGGCCCGGAAACAACTTGTAGCTTCATTATGAAGTTGGAAACAACTTGTAGCTTCATTCCGACTCCTTTGAAGTTGAAAACAATGTAGCTTCATTTTCGGTTGTTGAAATTGGAATCAACTTGTAGTTTCATTCTTGGCTCGTTTGGCCCGGAAAACAAGTTGTACTTATTTGACTAATTGAAGTTGGAACAACTTGTGCTTCATTCCAGACGTTTGAAGTTAAATAAAACATGCTTCATTTTCGGTTGTTGAAATTGGAATCAACTTGTAGTTTCATTCTTGGCTCGTTTGAGCCGGAAACAATTGTAGCTTACATTTGACTACATTGAAGTTGGAAACAACTGTAGCTTCATTCCAGACCGTTTGAAGTTAATAACAACATGTAGCTTCATTTTCGGTTGTTTGAAATTGGAATCAACTTGTAGTTTCATTCTTGGCTCGTTTGAGCCCGGAACAATTGTAGCTTATTATTGACTAATTGAGTTGGAAACAACTTGTAGCTTCATTCCAGACTCGTTTGAAGTTGAAAACAACTGTAGCTTCATTTTCGGTTGTTGAAATTGGAATCAACTTGTAGTTTCTTCTTGCTCGTTTGAGCCCGGAAACAACTTGTGCTTCATATTGACTAGATTGAAGTTGTAAACAACTTTAGCTTCATTCCAGACTCGTTTTGAAGTTGAAAACAACTTGTACTTCATTTTCGGTGTTTGAAATTGGAATCAACTTAGTTCATTCTTGCTCGTTTGAGCCCGGAAACAACTTGTAGCTTCATTTTGACTAATTGAAGTGTGTAAACACACTTGTAGCTTCATTCCAGACTCGTTTGAAGTTTAAAACAACTTGTAGCTTCATTTTCGGTTGAAATTGGAATCAACTTGTAGTTTCATTTTTGCTCGTTGAGCCCGGAAACAACTTGTAGCTTCATTATTGACTAGATTGAAGTTGGAAACACTTGTAGCTTCATTCCAGACCCGTTTGAAGTTTGAAAACAACTGTAGCTTCATTTTCGGTTGTTTGAATTGGAATCAACTTGTAGTTTCATTCTTGGCTCGTTTGAGCCCGGACAACTGTAGCTTCATTATTGACTAATTGAGTGGAAACAATTGTAGCTTCATTCACAACTCGTTTGGTTTTAAAACAACTTGTAGCTTCATTTTCGGTTGTTTGAAATTGGATCAACTTGTAGTTTCATTCTTGGCTCGTTTGAGCCCGGAACACTTGTAGCTTCATTATTGAAGTTGGAAACAACTTGTGCTTTATTCCAGACTCTTTGAAGTGAAAACAACTGTAGCTTCATTTTCGGTTGTTGAAATTGGAATCACTTGTAGCTTTCATTCTTGGCTCGTTTGAGCCCGGAAACAAGTTGTAGCTTAATTTTGACTAATTGAAGTGGAAACAACTTGTAGCTTCATTCAGACTCGTTTGAAGTTAAAACAAACTTGTAGCTTCATTTTCGGTGTTTGAAATTGGAATCAACTTGTAGTTTCATTCTTGGCTCGTTTGAGCCCGAAACAAGTTGTAGCTTAATTTGACTACATTGAAGTGGAAACAACTTGTCTTCATTCCAGACTGTTTGAAGTTAATAAAACATGTAGCTTCATTTTCGGTTGTTTGAAATTGGAATCAACTTGTAGTTTCATTCTTGGCTCGTTTGACCCGGAAACAAGTTGTGCTTCATTATTGACTAATTGAAGTTGGAACAACTTGTAGCTTCATTCCAGACTCGTTTGAAGTTGAAACAACTGTAGCTTCATTTTCTTTGTTGAAATTGGAATCAACTTGTAGTTTCATTCTTTGGCTCGTTTGAGCCCGGAAACCTTGTAGCTTCATTTTGACTAGATTGAAGTTTAACCAACTTTTAGCTTCATTCCAGACTCGTTTGAAGTTGAAAACAACTGTAGCTTCATTTCGGTGTTTGAAATTGGAATCAACTTGTAGTTTCATTCTTGGCTCGTTTGAGCCCGGAAACAACTTGTAGCTTCATTATGACTAGATTGAAGTTGTAAACAACTTTAGCTTCATTCCAGACTCGTTTGAAGTTGAAAACAACTTGTAGCTTCATTTTCGGTTGTTTGAAATTGGAATCAACTTGTGTTTCTTCTGTGCTCGTTGAGCCCGGACAACTTGTAGCTTCATTATTGACTAGATTGAAGTTGGAAACAACTTGTAGCTTCATTCCAGACCGTTTGAAGTTGAAACAAACTTGTAGCTTCATTTTCGGTTGTTTGGAAATTGGAATCAACTTGTAGTTTCATTCTTGGCTCGTTTGAGCCCGGAAACAACTTGTAGCTTCATTTTGACTAGATTGAAGTTGGAAACAACTTGTAGCTTCATTCCACGACTCGTTTGAGTTTAAACAACTTGTAGCTTATTTTCGGTTGTTTGAAATTGGAATCAACTTGTAGTTTCATTCTTGGCTCGTTTGAGCCCGGAAACAACTTGTAGCTTCATATTTGGACGTTGGAAACAACTTGTGCTTCATTCCAGACCCATTTGAAGTTGAAACAACTTGTAGCTTCATTTTCGGTTGTTTGAAATTGGAATCAACTTGTAGCTTCATCTTGGCGTTTGAGCCCGGAACAAGTTGACTTAATTTGACTACAATTGAAGTTGAAACAAACTTGTAGCTTCATTCCAGACTCGTTTGAAGTTAATAAAACTGTAGCTTCTTTTCGGTTGTTTGAAATTGGAATCAACTTGTAGTTTCATTCTTGGCTCGTTTGAGCCCGGAAACAATGTGTAGCTTAATTTTGACTACATTGAAGTTGGAAACAACTTGTAGCTTCATTCCAGACTGTTTGAATTAAATAAAACATGTAGCTTCATTTCGGTTGTTTGAATTGGAATCAACTTGTAGTTTCATTCTTGGCTCGTTTGAGCCCGGAAACAAGTTGTAGCTTAATTTTGAATACATTGAAGTTGGAAACAACTTGTAGCCTTCATTCCGACTCGTTTGAAGTTGAAAAAACATGTAGCTTCATTTTCGGTTGTTAGAAATTGGAATCAACTTGTAGTTTCATTCTTTGCTCGTTTGAGCCGGAAACAACTTGTAGACTTCATTATTTGACTAGATTGAAGTTGGAAACAACTTGTAGCTTCATTCCAGACTCGTTTGAAGTTGAAAACAACTTGTAGCTTCATTTTCGGTTGTTTGAAATTGGAATCAACTTGTAGTTTCATTCTTGGCTCGTTTGAGCCCGGAAACAACTTGTAGCTTCATTATTGACTAGATTGAAGTTGTAAACAACTTTAAGCTTCATTCCAGACTCGTTGGAAGTTGAAAAACAACTTGTAGCTTCATTTCGGTTGTTTGAAATTGGAATCAACTTGTAGTTTCATTCTTGGCTCGTTTAGAGCCCGGAAACAACTTGTAGCTTCATATGACTAGATTGAAGTTGGAAACAACTTGTAGCTTCATTCCCAGACCCGTTTGAAGTTGAAAACAACTTGTAGCTTCATTTTCGTTGTTTGAAATGGAATCAACTTGTAGTTTCATTCTTGGCTCGTTTGAGCCCGAAACAATTGTAGCTTCATTATTGACTAATTGAAGTTGGGAACAACTTGTAGCTTTCATTCCACACTCGTTTGGATTTTAAAACAAATGTAGCTTCATTTTCGGTTGTTTGAAATTGGAATCAACTGTAGTTTCATTCTTGGCTCGTTTGAGCCCGGAAACAACTTGTAGCTTCATTATTGAAGTTGGAAACAACTTGTAGCTTCATTCAGACCCATTTGAAGTTAAAAACAATGTAGCTTCATTTTCGGTTGTTTGAAATTGGAATCAACTTGTAGTTCATTCTTGGCTCGTTTGAGCCCGGAAACAAGTTGTAGCTTAATTTGACTAATTGAAGTTGGAAACAATTGTAGCTTCATTCCAGACTCGTTTGAAGTTATAAAAACATGTAGCTTCATTTTCGGTTGTTTGAATGGAATCAACTTGTAGTTTCATTCTTGGCTCGTTTGAGCCGGAAACAATTGTAGCTTACATTTGACTAATTGAAGTTGGAAACAACTTGTAGCTTCATTCCAGACTGTTTGAAGTTAAAAACAATGTAGCTTCATTTTCGGTGTTTTGAAATTGGAATCAACTTGTAGTTTCATTCTTGGCTCGTTTGAGCCCGGAAACAATGTTAGCTTATTATTGACTAATTGAAGTTGGAAACAACTTGTAGCTTCATTCCAGACTCGTTTGAAGTTGAAAACAACTGTAGCTTCATTTTCGGTTGTTGAAATTGGAATCAACTTGTAGTTTCATTCTTTGCTCGTTTGAGCCCGGAAACAACTTGTAGCTTCATTATTGACTAGATTGAAGTTGTAAACACTTTAGCTTCATTCCAGACGTTGAAGTTGAAAACAACTTGTACTTCATTTTCGGTTGTTGAATTGGAATCAACTTGTAGTTTCATTCTGGCTCGTTTGAGCCCGGAAACAACTTGTAGCTTCATTATTGACTAGATTGAAGTTGTAAACAACTTTTAGCTTCATTCCAGACTCGTTTGAAGTTGAAACAACTTGTAGCTTCATTTTCGGTTGTTTGAAATTGGAATCAACTTGTAGTTTCATTCTTGGCTCGTTGAGCCGGAAACAACTTGTAGCTTCATTATTGACTAGATTGAAGTTGGAAACAACTTGTAGCTTCATTCCAGACCCGTTTGAAGTTGAAAACAACTTGTAGCTTCATTTTCGGTTGTTTGAATTGGAATCAACTTGTAGTTTCATTCTTGGCTCGTTGAGCCCGGAAACAACTTGTAGCTTCATTATTGACTAGATTGAAGTTGGAAACAACTTGTAGCTTCATCCACACCGTTGGATTAAAACAACTTGTAGCTTCATTTTCGGTTGTTTGAAATTGGAATCAACTTGTAGTTTCATTCTTGGCTCGTTTGAGCCCGGAAACAACTTGTAGCTTATATTGACTAATTGAAGTGGAAACAACTTTAGTTTCATTCCAGACGTTTGAAGTTAATAACAACATGTAGCTTCATTTTCGGTTGTTTGAAATTGGAATCAACTTGTAGTTTCATTCTTGGCTCGTTTGACCCGGAAACAAGCTTGTGCTTAATTTTGACTACATTGAAGTTGGAAACAACTTGTAGCTTCATTCCAGACTCGTTTGAAGTTGAAAACAATGTAGCTTCATTTTCGTTGTTGAAATTGGAATCAACTTGTAGTTTCATTCTTTGGCTCGTTTGAGCCGCGAAACAACTTGTAGCTTATTTTGACTAATTGAAGTTGAAACAACTTTTAGCTTCTTCCAGACTCGTTTGAAGTTGAAAAAAACTGTACTTATTTTCGGTTGTTTGAAATTGGAATCAACTTGTAGTTTCATTCTTGGCTCGTTTGAGCCCGGAAACAACTTGTAGCTTCATTATTGCTAATTGAAGTTGGAAACAACTTTTAGCTTCATTCCAGACTGATTTGAAGTTGAAAACAAACTGTAGCATTCTTTCGGTTGTTTGAATTGGAATCAACTTGTAGTTTCATTTTGGCTCGTTTGAGCCGAAACAATTGTAGCTTCATTATTGACTAGATGAAGTTGGAAACAACTTGTAGCTTCATTCCGACCCGTTGAAGTTGAAACAACTTGTAGCTTCAATTCTGTTGTTTGAAATTGGAATCAACTTGTAGTTTCATTCTTGGCTCGTTTAAGCCCGGAAACAACTTTTAGCTTCATTATTGACTGATTGAAGTTGAAACAACTTGTAGCTTCATTCCAGACTCGTTGGATTGAAAACAACTTGTAGCTTCATTTTCGGTTGTTTGAAATTGGAATCAACTTGTAGTTTCATTCTTGGCTCGTTTGAGCCCGGAAACACTTGTCTTCTTATTGACAAGTTGGAAACAACTTGTAGCTTCATTCAGACTCGTTGAAGTTGAAAACAAACTGTAGCTTCATTTTCGGTTGTTTGAATTGGAATCAACTTGTAGTTTCATTCTTGGCTCGTTTGAGCCCGAAACAACGTTGTAGCTTAATTTGACTACATTGAAGTTGGAAACAACTGTAGCTTCATTCCAGACTCGTTTGAAGTAAAAACACATGTGCTTCATTTTCGGTTGTTTGAAATTGGATCAACTTGTAGTTTCATTCTTGGCTCGTTTGAGCCCGGAAACAAGTTGTAGCTTAATTTTGACACATTGAAGTTGGAAACAACTTGTCCTTGTAGCTTCATTCCAGACTAGTTTGAAGTTAAATAAACATGTAGCTCATTTTCGGTTGTTTGAAATTGGAATCAACTTGTAGTTTCATTCTTGGCTCGTTTGAGCCCGGAACAAGTTGTAGCTTAATTTTGACTACATTGAAGTTGGAACAACTTGTAGCTTCATTCCAGACTCGTTTGAAGTTGAAAACAACATGTAGCTTCATTTTCGGTTGTTAGAAATTGGAATCAACTTGTAGTTTCATTCTTTGCTCGTTTGAGCCCGGAAACAACTTGTAGCTTCATTATTGACTAGATTGAAGTTGGAAACAACTTTTAGCTTCATTCCAGACTCGTTTGAAGTTGAAAACAACTTGTACCTTCATTTTCGGTTGTTTGAAATTGGAATCAACTTATAGTTTCATTCTTGGCTCGTTTGAGCCCGGAAACAACTTGTAGCTTCATTATTGACTAGATTGAAGTTGTAAACAACTTTTAGCTTCATTCCAGACTCGTTTGAAGTTGAAAACAACTTGTAGCTTCATTTTCGGTTGTTTGAAATTGGAATCAACTTGTAGTTTCATTCTTGGCTCGTTAGAGCCCGGAAACAACTTGTAGCTTCATTATTGACTAGATTGAAGTTGGAAACAACTTGTAGCTTCATTCCAGACCCGTTTGAAGTTGAAAACAACTTGTAGCTTCATTTTCGGTTGTTTGAAATTGGAATCAACTTGTAGTTTCATTCTTGGCTCGTTTGAGCCCGGAAACAACTTGTAGCTTCATTATTGACTAGATTGAAGTTGGAAACAACTTGTAGCTTCATTCCACACTCGTTTGGATTTTAAAACAACTTGTAGCTTCATTTTCGGTTGTTTGAAATTGGAATCAACTTGTAGTTTCATTCTTGGCTCGTTTGAGCCCGGAAACAACTTGTAGCTTCATTATTGAAGTTGGAAACAACTTGTAGCTTCATTCCAGACCCATTTGAAGTTGAAAACAACTTGTAGCTTCATTTTCGGTTGTTTGAAATTGGAATCAACTTGTAGCTTCATTCTTGGCTCGTTTGAGCCCGGAAACAAGTTGTAACTTAATTTTGACTACATTGAAGTTGGAAACAACTTGTAGCTTCATTCCAGACTCGTTTGAAGTTAAATAAAACATGTAGCTTCATTTTCGGTTGTTTGAAATTGGAATCAACTTGTAGTTTCATTCTTGGCTCGTTTGAGCCCGGAAACAAGTTGTAGCTTAATTTTGACTACATTGAAGTTGGAAACAACTTGTAGCTTCATTCCAGACTAGTTTGAAGTTAAATAAAACATGTAGCTTCATTTTCGGTTGTTTGAAATTGGAATCAACTTGTAGTTTCATTCTTGGCTCGTTTGAGCCCGGAAACAAGTTGTAGCTTAATTTTGACTACATTGAAGTTGGAAACAACTTGTAGCTTCATTCCAGACTCGTTTGAAGTTGAAAACAACATGTAGCTTCATTTTCGGTTGTTAGAAATTGGAATCAACTTGTAGTTTCATTCTTTGCTCGTTTGAGCCCGGAAACAACTTGTAGCTTCATTATTGACTAGATTGAAGTTGTAAACAACTTTTAGCTTCATTCCAGACTCGTTTGAAGTTGAAAACAACTTGTAGCTTCATTTTCGGTTGTTTGAAATTGGAATCAACTTGTAGTTTCATTCTTGGCTCGTTTGAGCCCGGAAACAACTTGTAGCTTCATTATTGACTAGATTGAAGTTGTAAACAACTTTTAGCTTCATTCCAGACTCGTTTGAAGTTGAAAACAACTTGTAGCTTCATTTTCGGTTGTTTGAAATTGGAATCAACTTGTAGTTTCATTCTTGGCTCGTTAGAGCCCGGAAACAACTTGTAGCTTCATTATTGACTAGATTGAAGTTGGAAACAACTTGTAGCTTCATTCCAGACCCGTTTGAAGTTGAAAACAACTTGTAGCTTCATTTTCGGTTGTTTGAAATTGGAATCAACTTGTAGTTTCATTCTTGGCTCGTTTGAGCCCGGAAACAACTTGTAGCTTCATTATTGACTAGATTGAAGTTGGAAACAACTTGTAGCTTCATTCCACACTCGTTTGATTTTAAAACAACTTGTAGCTTCATTTTCGGTTGTTTGAAATTGGAATCAACTTGTAGTTTCATTCTTGGCTCGTTTGAGCCCGGAAACAACTTGTAGCTTCATTATTGACTAGATTGAAGTTGGAAACAACTTGTAGCTTCATTCCAGACTCGTTTGAAGTTGAAAACAACTTGTAGCTTCATTTTCGGTTGTTTGAAATTGGAATCAACTTGTAGTTTCATTCTTGGCTCGTTTGAGCCCGGAAACAAGTTGTAGCTTCATTTTGACTACATTGAAGTTGGAAACAACTTGTAGCTTCATTCCAGACTCGTTTGAAGTTAAATACAACATGTAGCTTCATTTTCGGTTGTTTGAAATTGGAATCAACTTGTAGTTTCATTCTTGGCTCGTTTGAGCCCGGAAACAAGTTGTAGCTTAATTTTGACTACATTGAAGTTGGAAACAACTTGTAGCTTCATTCCAGACTCGTTTGAAGTTAAATAAAACATGTAGCTTCATTTTCGGTTGTTTGAAATTGGAATCAACTTGTAGTTTCATTCTTGGCTCGTTTGAGCCCGGAAACAACTTGTAGCTTCATTATTGACTAGATTGAAGTTGGAAACAACTTGTAGCTTCATTCCAGACTCGTTTGAAGTTGAAAACAACTTGTAGCTTCATTTTCGGTTGTTAGAAATTGGAATCAACTTGTAGTTTCATTCTTGGCTCGTTTGAGCCCGGAAACAACTTGTAGCTTCATTATTGACTAGATTGAAGTTGGAAACAACTTGTAGCTTCATTCCAGACTCGTTTGAAGTTGAAAACAACATGTAGCTTCATTTTCGGTTGTTTGAAATTGGAATCAACTTGTAGTTTCATTCTTGGCTCGTTTGAGCCCGGAAACAACTTGTAGCTTCATTATTGACTAGATTGAAGTTGTAAACAACTTTTAGCTTCATTCCAGACTCGTTTGAAGTTGAAAACAACTTGTAGCTTCATTTTCGGTTGTTTGAAATTGGAATCAACTTGTAGTTTCATTCTTGGCTCGTTTGAGCCCGGAAACAACTTGTAGCTTCATTATTGACTAGATTGAAGTTGTAAACAACTTGTAGCTTCATTCCAGACCCGTTTGAAGTTGAAAACAACTTGTAGCTTCATTTTCGGTTGTTTGAAATTGGAATCAACTTGTAGTTTCATTCTTGGCTCGTTTGAGCCCGGAAACAACTTGTAGCTTCATTATTGACTAGATTGAAGTTGGAAACAACTTGTAGCTTCATTCCACACTCGTTTGGATTTTAAAACAACTTGTAGCTTCATTTTCGGTTGTTTGAAATTGGAATCAACTTGTAGTTTCATTCTTGGCTCGTTTGAGCCCGGAAACAACTTGTAGCTTCATTATTGACTAGATTGAAGTTGGAAACAACTTGTAGCTTCATTCCAGACCCGTTTGAAGTTGAAAACAACTTGTAGCTTCATTTTCGGTTGTTTGAAATTGGAATCAACTTGTAGTTTCATTCTTGGCTCGTTTGAGCCCGGAAACAAGTTGTAGCTTAATTTTGACTACATTGAAGTTGGAAACAACTTGTAGCTTCATTCCAGACTCGTTTGAAGTTGAAAACAACATGTAGCTTCATTTTCGGTTGTTAGAAATTGGAATCAACTTGTAGTTTCATTCTTTGCTCGTTTGAGCCCGGAAACAACTTGTAGCTTCATTATTGACTAGATTGAAGTTGGAAACAACTTGTAGCTTCATTCCAGACTCGTTTGAAGTTGAAAACAACATGTAGCTTCATTTTCGGTTGTTTGAAATTGGAATCAACTTGTAGTTTCATTCTTGGCTCGTTTGAGCCCGGAAACAACTTGTAGCTTCATTATTGACTAGATTGAAGTTGTAAACAACTTTTAGCTTCATTCCAGACTCGTTTGAAGTTGAAAACAACTTGTAGCTTCATTTTCGGTTGTTTGAAATTGGAATCAACTTGTAGTTTCATTCTTGGCTCGTTAGAGCCCGGAAACAACTTGTAGCTTCATTATTGACTAGATTGAAGTTGGAAACAACTTGTAGCTTCATTCCAGACCCGTTTGAAGTTGAAAACAACTTGTAGCTTCATTTTCGGTTGTTTGAAATTGGAATCAACTTGTAGTTTCATTCTTGGCTCGTTTGAGCCCGGAAACAACTTGTAGCTTCATTATTGACTAGATTGAAGTTGGAAACAACTTGTAGCTTCATTCCACACTCGTTTGGATTTTAAAACAACTTGTAGCTTCATTTTCGGTTGTTTGAAATTGGAATCAACTTGTAGTTTCATTCTTGGCTCGTTTGAGCCCGGAAACAACTTGTAGCTTCATTATTGAAGTTGGAAACAACTTGTAGCTTCATTCCAGACCCATTTGAAGTTGAAAACAACTTGTAGCTTCATTTTCGGTTGTTTGAAATTGGAATCAACTTGTAGCTTCATTCTTGGCTCGTTTGAGCCCGGAAACAAGTTGTAACTTAATTTTGACTACATTGAAGTTGGAAACAACTTGTAGCTTCATTCCAGACTCGTTTGAAGTTAAATAAAACATGTAGCTTCATTTTCGGTTGTTTGAAATTGGAATCAACTTGTAGTTTCATTCTTGGCTCGTTTGAGCCCGGAAACAAGTTGTAGCTTAATTTTGACTACATTGAAGTTGGAAACAACTTGTAGCTTCATTCCAGACTAGTTTGAAGTTAAATAAAACATGTAGCTTCATTTTCGGTTGTTTGAAATTGGAATCAACTTGTAGTTTCATTCTTGGCTCGTTTGAGCCCGGAAACAAGTTGTAGCTTAATTTTGACTACATTGAAGTTGGAAACAACTTGTAGCTTCATTCCAGACTCGTTTGAAGTTGAAAACAACATGTAGCTTCATTTTCGGTTGTTAGAAATTGGAATCAACTTGTAGTTTCATTCTTTGCTCGTTTGAGCCCGGAAACAACTTGTAGCTTCATTATTGACTAGATTGAAGTTGTAAACAACTTTTAGCTTCATTCCAGACTCGTTTGAAGTTGAAAACAACTTGTAGCTTCATTTTCGGTTGTTTGAAATTGGAATCAACTTGTAGTTTCATTCTTGGCTCGTTTGAGCCCGGAAACAACTTGTAGCTTCATTATTGACTAGATTGAAGTTGTAAACAACTTTTAGCTTCATTCCAGACTCGTTTGAAGTTGAAAACAACTTGTAGCTTCATTTTCGGTTGTTTGAAATTGGAATCAACTTGTAGTTTCATTCTTGGCTCGTTAGAGCCCGGAAACAACTTGTAGCTTCATTATTGACTAGATTGAAGTTGGAAACAACTTGTAGCTTCATTCCAGACCCGTTTGAAGTTGAAAACAACTTGTAGCTTCATTTTCGGTTGTTTGAAATTGGAATCAACTTGTAGTTTCATTCTTGGCTCGTTTGAGCCCGGAAACAACTTGTAGCTTCATTATTGACTAGATTGAAGTTGGAAACAACTTGTAGCTTCATTCCACACTCGTTTGGATTTTAAAACAACTTGTAGCTTCATTTTCGGTTGTTTGAAATTGGAATCAACTTGTAGTTTCATTCTTGGCTCGTTTGAGCCCGGAAACAACTTGTAGCTTCATTATTGACTAGATTGAAGTTGGAAACAACTTGTAGCTTCATTCCAGACTCGTTTGAAGTTTAAAACAACTTGTAGCTTCATTTTCGGTTGTTTGAAATTGGAATCAACTTGTAGTTTCATTCTTGGCTCGTTTGAGCCCGGAAACAACTTGTAGCTTCATTATTGACTAGATTGAAGTTGGAAACAACTTGTAGCTTCATTCCAGACTCGTTTGAAGTTGAAAACAACTTGTAGCTTCATTTTCGGTTGTTTGAAATTGGAATCAACTTGTAGTTTCATTCTTGGCTCGTTTGAGCCCGGAAACAAGTTGTAGCTTAATTTTGACTACATTGAAGTTGGAAACAACTTGTAGCTTCATTCCAGACTCGTTTGAAGTTAAATAAAACATGTAGCTTCATTTTCGGTTGTTTGAAATTGGAATCAACTTGTAGTTTCATTCTTGGCTCGTTTGAGCCCGGAAACAAGTTGTAGCTTAATTATTGACTACATTGAAGTTGGAAACAACTTGTAGCTTCATTCCAGACTCGTTTGAAGTTGAAAACAACATGTAGCTTCATTTTCGGTTGTTAGAAATTGGAATCAACTTGTAGTTTCATTCTTGGCTCGTTTGAGCCCGGAAACAAGTTGTAGCTTAATTTTGACTACATTGAAGTTGGAAACAACTTGTAGCTTCATTCCAGACTCGTTTGAAGTTGAAAACAACATGTAGCTTCATTTTCGGTTGTTAGAAATTGGAATCAACTTGTAGTTTCATTCTTTGCTCGTTTGAGCCCGGAAACAACTTGTAGCTTCATTATTGACTAGATTGAAGTTGTAAACAACTTTTAGCTTCATTCCAGACTCGTTTGAAGTTGAAAACAACTTGTAGCTTCATTTTCGGTTGTTTGAAATTGGAATCAACTTGTAGTTTCATTCTTGGCTCGTTTGAGCCCGGAAACAACTTGTAGCTTCATTATTGACTAGATTGAAGTTGTAAACAACTTTTAGCTTCATTCCAGACCCGTTTGAAGTTGAAAACAACTTGTAGCTTCATTTTCGGTTGTTTGAAATTGGAATCAACTTGTAGTTTCATTCTTGGCTCGTTTGAGCCCGGAAACAACTTGTAGCTTCATTATTGACTAGATTGAAGTTGGAAACAACTTGTAGCTTCATTCCACACTCGTTTGGATTTTAAAACAACTTGTAGCTTCATTTTCGGTTGTTTGAAATTGGAATCAACTTGTAGTTTCATTCTTGGCTCGTTTGAGCCCGGAAACAACTTGTAGCTTCATTATTGACTAGATTGAAGTTGGAAACAACTTGTAGCTTCATTCCAGACCCATTTGAAGTTGAAAACAACTTGTAGCTTCATTTTCGGTTGTTTGAAATTGGAATCAACTTGTAGCTTCATTCTTGGCTCGTTTGAGCCCGGAAACAAGTTGTAACTTAATTTTGACTACATTGAAGTTGGAAACAACTTGTAGCTTCATTCCAGACTCGTTTGAAGTTAAATAAAACATGTAGCTTCATTTTCGGTTGTTTGAAATTGGAATCAACTTGTAGTTTCATTCTTGGCTCGTTTGAGCCCGGAAACAAGTTGTAGCTTAATTTTGACTACATTGAAGTTGGAAACAACTTGTAGCTTCATTCCAGACTAGTTTGAAGTTAAATAAAACATGTAGCTTCATTTTCGGTTGTTTGAAATTGGAATCAACTTGTAGTTTCATTCTTGGCTCGTTTGAGCCCGGAAACAAGTTGTAGCTTAATTTTGACTACATTGAAGTTGGAAACAACTTGTAGCTTCATTCCAGACTCGTTTGAAGTTGAAAACAACATGTAGCTTCATTTTCGGTTGTTAGAAATTGGAATCAACTTGTAGTTTCATTCTTTGCTCGTTTGAGCCCGGAAACAACTTGTAGCTTCATTATTGACTAGATTGAAGTTGGAAACAACTTGTAGCTTCATTCCAGACCCGGTTGAAGTTGAAAACAACTTGTAGCTTCAATTTCGGTTGTTTGAAATTGGAATCAACTTGTAGTTTCATTCTTGGCTCGTTTGAGCCCGGAAACAACTTGTAGCTTCATTATTGACTAGATTGAAGTTGGAAACAACTTGTAGCTTCATTCCACACTCGTTTGGATTTTAAAACAACTTGTAGCTTCATTTTCGGTTGTTTGAAATTGGAATCAACTTGTAGTTTCATTCTTGGCTCGTTTGAGCCCGGAAACAACTTGTAGCTTCATTATTGAAGTTGGAAACAACTTGTAGCTTCATTCCAGACCCATTTGAAGTTGAAAACAACTTGTAGCTTCATTTTCGGTTGTTTGAAATTGGAATCAACTTGTAGCTTCATTCTTGGCTCGTTTGAGCCCGGAAACAAGTTGTAACTTAATTTTGACTACATTGAAGTTGGAAACAACTTGTAGCTTCATTCCAGACTCGTTTGAAGTTAAATAAAACATGTAGCTTCATTTTCGGTTGTTTGAAATTGGAATCAACTTGTAGTTTCATTCTTGGCTCGTTTGAGCCCGGAAACAAGTTGTAGCTTAATTTTGACTACATTGAAGTTGGAAACAACTTGTAGCTTCATTCCAGACTAGTTTGAAGTTAAATAAAACATGTAGCTTCATTTTCGGTTGTTTGAAATTGGAATCAACTTGTAGTTTCATTCTTGGCTCGTTTGAGCCCGGAAACAAGTTGTAGCTTAATTTTGACTACATTGAAGTTGGAAACAACTTGTAGCTTCATTCCAGACTCGTTTGAAGTTGAAAACAACATGTAGCTTCATTTTCGGTTGTTAGAAATTGGAATCAACTTGTAGTTTCATTCTTTGCTCGTTTGAGCCCGGAAACAACTTGTAGCTTCATTATTGACTAGATTGAAGTTGTAAACAACTTTTAGCTTCATTCCAGACTCGTTTGAAGTTGAAAACAACTTGTAGCTTCATTTTCGGTTGTTTGAAATTGGAATCAACTTGTAGTTTCATTCTTGGCTCGTTTGAGCCCGGAAACAACTTGTAGCTTCATTATTGACTAGATTGAAGTTGTAAACAACTTTTAGCTTCATTCCAGACTCGTTTGAAGTTGAAAACAACTTGTAGCTTCATTTTCGGTTGTTTGAAATTGGAATCAACTTGTAGTTTCATTCTTGGCTCGTTAGAGCCCGGAAACAACTTGTAGCTTCATTATTGACTAGATTGAAGTTGGAAACAACTTGTAGCTTCATTCCAGACCCGTTTGAAGTTGAAAACAACTTGTAGCTTCATTTTCGGTTGTTTGAAATTGGAATCAACTTGTAGTTTCATTCTTGGCTCGTTTGAGCCCGGAAACAACTTGTAGCTTCATTATTGACTAGATTGAAGTTGGAAACAACTTGTAGCTTCATTCCACACTCGTTTGGATTTTAAAACAACTTGTAGCTTCATTTTCAGTTGTTTGAAATTGGAATCAACTTGTAGTTTCATTCTTGGCTCGTTTGAGCCCGGAAACAACTTGTAGCTTCATTATTGACTAGATTGAAGTTGGAAACAACTTGTAGCTTCATTCCAGACTCGTTTGAAGTTAAATAAAACATGTAGCTTCATTTTCGGTTGTTTGAAATTGGAATCAACTTGTAGTTTCATTCTTGGCTCGTTTGAGCCCGGAAACAAGTTGTAGCTTAATTTTGACTACATTGAAGTCGGAAACAACTTGTAGCTTCATTCCAGACTAGTTTGAAGTTAAATAAAACATGTAGCTTCATTTTCGGTTGTTTGAAATTGGAATCAACTTGTAGTTTCATTCTTGGCTCGTTTGATCCCGGAAACAAGTTGTAGCTTAATTTTGACTACATTGAAGTTGGAAACAACTTGTAGCTTCATTCCAGACTCGTTTGAAGTTGAAAACAACATGTAGCTTCATTTTCGGTTGTTAGAAATTGGAATCAACTTGTAGTTTCATTCTTTGCTCGTTTGAGCCCGGAAACAACTTGTAGCTTCATTATTGACTAGATTGAAGTTGTAAACAACTTTTAGCTTCATTCCAGACTCGTTTGAAGTTGAAAACAACTTGTACCTTCATTTTCGGTTGTTTGAAATTGGAATCAACTTATAGTTTCATTCTTGGCTCGTTTGAGCCCGGAAACAACTTGTAGCTTCATTATTGACTAGATTGAAGTTGTAAACAACTTTTAGCTTCATTCCAGACTCGTTTGAAGTTGAAAACAACTTGTAGCTTCATTTTCGGTTGTTTGAAATTGGAATCAACTTGTAGTTTCATTCTTGGCTCGTTAGAGCCCGGAAACAACTTGTAGCTTCATTATTGACTAGATTGAAGTTGGAAACAACTTGTAGCTTCATTCCAGACCCGTTTGAAGTTGAAAACAACTTGTAGCTTCATTTTCGGTTGTTTGAAATTGGAATCAACTTGTAGTTTCATTCTTGGCTCGTTTGAGCCCGGAAACAACTTGTAGCTTCATTATTGACTAGATTGAAGTTGGAAACAACTTGTAGCTTCATTCCACACTCGTTTGGAGTTTAAAACAACTTGTAGCTTCATTTTCGGTTGTTTGAAATTGGAATCAACTTGTAGTTTCATTCTTGGCTCGTTTGAGCCCGGAAACAACTTGTAGCTTCATTATTGACTAGATTGAAGTTGTAAACAACTTTTAGCTTCATTCCAGACTCGTTTGAAGTTGAAAACAACTTGTAGCTTCATTTTCGGTTGTTTGAAATTGGAATCAACTTGTAGTTTCATTCTTGGCTCGTTTGAGCCCGGAAACAACTTGTAGCTTCATTATTGACTAGATTGAAGTTGTAAACAACTTTTAGCTTCATTCCAGACTCGTTTGAAGTTGAAAACAACTTGTAGCTTCATTTTCGGTTGTTTGAAATTGGAATCAACTTGTAGTTTCATTCTTGGCTCGTTAGAGCCCGGAAACAACTTGTAGCTTCATTATTGACTAGATTGAAGTTGGAAACAACTTGTAGCTTCATTCCAGACCCGTTTGAAGTTGAAAACAACTTGTAGCTTCATTTTCGGTTGTTTGAAATTGGAATCAACTTGTAGTTTCATTCTTGGCTCGTTTGAGCCCGGAAACAACTTGTAGCTTCATTATTGACTAGATTGAAGTTGGAAACAACTTGTAGCTTCATTCCACACTCGTTTGGATTTTAAAACAACTTGTAGCTTCATTTTCGGTTGTTTGAAATTGGAATCAACTTGTAGTTTCATTCTTGGCTCGTTTGAGCCCGGAAACAACTTGTAGCTTCATTATTGACTATTGAAGTTGGAAACAACTTGTAGCTTCATTCCAGACCCATTTGAAGTTGAAAACAACTTGTAGCTTCATTTTCGGTTGTTTGAAATTGGAATCAACTTGTAGCTTCATTCTTGGCTCGTTTGAGCCCGGAAACAAGTTGTAACTTAATTTTGACTACATTGAAGTTGGAAACAACTTGTAGCTTCATTCTAGACTCGTTTGAAGTTAAATAAAACATGTAGCTTCATTTTCGGTTGTTTGAAATTGGAATCAACTTGTAGTTTCATTCTTGGCTCGTTTGAGCCCGGAAACAAGTTGTAGCTTAATTTTGACTACATTGAAGTTGGAAACAACTTGTAGCTTCATTCCAGACTAGTTTGAAGTTAAATAAAACATGTAGCTTCATTTTCGGTTGTTTGAAATTGGAATCAACTTGTAGTTTCATTCTTGGCTCGTTTGAGCCCGGAAACAAGTTGTAGCTTAATTTTGACTACATTGAAGTTGGAAACAACTTGTAGCTTCATTCCAGACTCGTTTGAAGTTGAAAACAACATGTAGCTTCATTTTCGGTTGTTAGAAATTGGAATCAACTTGTAGTTTCATTCTTTGCTCGTTTGAGCCCGGAAACAACTTGTAGCTTCATTACTGACTAGATTGAAGTTGTAAACAACTTTTAGCTTCATTCCAGACTCGTTTGAAGTTGAAAACAACTTGTAGCTTCATTTTCGGTTGTTTGAAATTGGAATCAACTTGTAGTTTCATTCTTGGCTCGTTTGAGCCCGGAAACAACTTGTAGCTTCATTATTGACTAGATTGAAGTTGTAAACAACTTTTAGCTTCATTCCAGACTCGTTTGAAGTTGAAAACAACTTGTAGCTTCATTTTCGGTTGTTTGAAATTGGAATCAACTTGTAGTTTCATTCTTGGCTCGTTAGAGCCCGGAAACAACTTGTAGCTTCAATATTGACTAGATTGAAGTTGGAAACAACTTGTAGCTTCATTCCAGACCCGTTTGAAGTTGAAAACAACTTGTAGCTTCATTTTCGGTTGTTTGAAATTGGAATCAACTTGTAGTTTCATTCTTGGCTCGTTTGAGCCCGGAAACAACTTGTAGCTTCATTATTGACTAGATTGAAGTTGGAAACAACTTGTAGCTTCATTCCACACTCGTTTGGATTTTAAAACAACTTGTAGCTTCATTTTCAGTTGTTTGAAATTGGAATCAACTTGTAGTTTCATTCTTGGCTCGTTTGAGCCCGGAAACAACTTGTAGCTTCATTATTGACTAGATTGAAGTTGGAAACAACTTGTAGCTTCATTCCAGACTCGTTTGAAGTTAAATAAAACATGTAGCTTCATTTTCGGTTGTTTGAAATTGGAATCAACTTGTAGTTTCATTCTTGGCTCGTTTGAGCCCGGAAACAAGTTGTAGCTTAATTTTGACTACATTGAAGTCGGAAACAACTTGTAGTTTCATTCCAGACTAGTTTGAAGTTAAATAAAACATGTAGCTTCATTTTCGGTTGTTTGAAATTGGAATCAACTTGTAGTTTCATTCTTGGCTCGTTTGATCCCGGAAACAAGTTGTAGCTTAATTTTGACTACATTGAAGTTGGAAACAACTTGTAGCTTCATTCCAGACTCGTTTGAAGTTGAAAACAACATGTAGCTTCATTTTCGGTTGTTAGAAATTGGAATCAACTTGTAGTTTCATTCTTTGCTCGTTTGAGCCCGGAAACAACTTGTAGCTTCATTATTGACTAGATTGAAGTTGTAAACAACTTTTAGCTTCATTCCAGACTCGTTTGAAGTTGAAAACAACTTATACCTTCATTTTCGGTTGTTTGAAATTGGAATCAACTTATAGTTTCATTCTTGGCTCGTTTGAGCCCGGAAACAACTTGTAGCTTCATTATTGACTAGATTGAAGTTGTAAACAACTTTTAGCTTCATTCCAGACTCGTTTGAAGTTGAAAACAACTTGTAGCTTCATTTTCGGTTGTTTGAAATTGGAATCAACTTGTAGTTTCATTCTTGGCTCGTTAGAGCCCGGAAACAACTTGTAGCTTCATTATTGACTAGATTGAAGTTGGAAACAACTTGTAGCTTCATTCCAGACCCGTTTGAAGTTGAAAACAACTTGTAGCTTCAATTTCGGTTGTTTGAAATTGGAATCAACTTGTAGTTTCATTCTTGGCTCGTTTGAGCCCGGAAACAACTTGTAGCTTCATTATTGACTAGATTGAAGTTGGAAACAACTTGTAGCTTCATTCCACACTCGTTTGGATTTTAAAACAACTTGTAGCTTCATTTTCGGTTGTTTGAAATTGGAATCAACTTGTAGTTTCATTCTTGGCTCGTTTGAGCCCGGAAACAACTTGTAGCTTCATTATTGACTAGATTGAAGTTGGAAACAACTTGTAGCTTCATTCCAGACCCATTTGAAGTTGAAAACAACTTGTAGCTTCATTTTCGGTTGTTTGAAATTGGAATCAACTTGTAGCTTCATTCTTGGCTCGTTTGAGCCCGGAAACAAGTTGTAACTTAATTTTGACTACATTGAAGTTGGAAACAACTTGTAGCTTCATTCTAGACTCGTTTGAAGTTAAATAAAACATGTAGCTTCATTTTCGGTTGTTTGAAATTGGAATCAACTTGTAGTTTCATTCTTGGCTCGTTTGAGCCCGGAAACAAGTTGTAGCTTAATTTTGACTACATTGAAGTTGGAAACAACTTGTAGCTTCATTCCAGACTAGTTTGAAGTTAAATAAAACATGTAGCTTCATTTTCGGTTGTTTGAAATTGGAATCAACTTGTAGTTTCATTCTTGGCTCGTTTGAGCCCGGAAACAAGTTGTAGCTTAATTTTGACTACATTGAAGTTGGAAACAACTTGTAGCTTCATTCCAGACTCGTTTGAAGTTGAAAACAACATGTAGCTTCATTTTCGGTTGTTAGAAATTGGAATCAACTTGTAGTTTCATTCTTTGCTCGTTTGAGCCCGGAAACAACTTGTAGCTTCATTATTGACTAGATTGAAGTTGTAAACAACTTTTAGCTTCATTCCAGACTTGTTTGAAGTTGAAAACAACTTGTAGCTTCATTTTCGGTTGTTTGAAATTGGAATCAACTTGTAGTTTCATTCTTGGCTCGTTTGAGCCCGGAAACAACTTGTAGCTTCATTATTGACTAGATTGAAGTTGGAAACAACTTGTAGCTTCATTCCAAACTCGTTTGGATTTTAAAACAACTTGTAGCTTCATTTTCGGTTGTTTGAAATTGGAATCAACTTGTAGTTTCATTCTTGGCTCGTTTGAGCCCGGAAACAACTTGTAGCTTCATTATTGACTAGATTGAAGTTGTAAACAACTTTTAGCTTCATTCCAGACTCGTTTGAAGTTGAAAACAACTTGTAGCTTTATTTTCGGTTGTAGCTTCATTTTCGGTTGTTTGAAATTGGAATCAACTTGTAGTTTCATTCTTGGCTCGTTTGAGCCCGGAAACAACTTGTAGCTTCATTATTGACTAGATTGAAGTTGGAAACAACTTGTAGCTTCATTCCAGACCCGTTTGAAGTTGAAAACAACTTGTAGCTTCATTTTCGGTTGTTTGAAATTGGAATCAACTTGTAGTTTCATTCTTGGCTCGTTTGAGCCCGGAAACAACTTGTAGCTTCATTATTGACTACATTGAAGTTGGAAACAACTTGTAGCTTCATTCCAGACTCGTTTGAAGTTAAATAAAACATGTAGCTTCATTTTCGGTTGTTTGAAATTGGAATCAACTTGTAGTTTCATTCTTGGCTCGTTTGAGCCCGGAAACAACTTGTAGCTTCATTATTGACTAGATTGAAGTTGTAAACAACTTTTAGCTTCATTCCAGACTCGTTTGAAGTTGAAAACAACTTGTAGCTTCATTTTCGATTGTTTGAAATTGGAATCCACTTGTAGTTTCATTCTTGGCTCGTTTGAGCCCGGAAACAACTTGTAGCTTCATTATTGACTAGATTGAAGTTGGAAACAACTTGTAGCTTCATTCCAGACCCGTTTGAAGTTGAAAATAACTTGTAGCTTCATTTTCGGTTGTTTGAAATTGGAATCAACTTATAGTTTCATTCTTGGCTCGTTTGAGCCCGGAAACAACTTGTAGCTTCATTATTGACTAGATTGAAGTTGGAAACAACTTCTAGCTTCATTCCAGACCCGTTTGAAGTTGAAAACAACTTGTAGCTTCATTTTCGGTTGTTTGAAATTGGAATCAACTTGTAGTTTCATTCTTGGCTCATTTGAGCCCGGAAACAACTTGTAGCTTCATTATTGACTAGATTGAAGTTGGAAACAACTTGTAGCTTCATTCCAGACCCGTTTGAAGTTGAAAACAACTTGTAGCTTCATTTTCGGTTGTTTGAAATTGGAATCAACTTGTAGTTTCATTCTTGGCTCGTTTGAGCCCGGAAACAACTTGTAGCTTCATTATTGACTAGATTGAAGTTGGAAACAACTTGTAGCTTCATTCCAGACCCGTTTGAAGTTGAAAACAACTTGTAGCTTCATTTTCGGTTGTTTTGTTACAACCGGTATATTTACTTAAACTATTTGATTATTATATTGATTTATTGAGTTATATATATTTTAAAATATGGAGTAAATTAAAATTTTTGTGAATATGTGTCAATATGTGCTTATGTGACAATGTGATATTAATAAACTCCCAAAATTCTAAATTATTTTATGGCACTACTTTTGTAATTTATTGAGCTATATTTTTATTTATAACAATTTTTATTAGTTATTAAATTCATTGCTTATTTTGTAAATTACATGATTGCCCTTGCATGCATTGTTGACTAACAAATAGAAGGATGACATTTTGGTATTTTCATACCCCACTAACTAAATTGTTGGCAACCAAATTACCACTTAACCCTTGCAATTAAATTGATTAAATTGTTGGGAGAAGGGCCAAGGAGTAATTTCACACTCCACTAGCCAAAATTTGCTTGACCAAAACATAAATCCCTCATTCATTTCATTTCCTAACCTTCCACCTCCCTTTTCATTCTCTCCCTCACCCTCTCGACTCCTCCCCCGGAAAACCATACCACCGCCACCATTCAACCATTTTCTTGTCCAAAATCTCATTCTCTTTAAGTAAATTCACTACCCATAAGTAGTTAAACATATATCCATACTTGGTTTTATGAGATAGTGATGTTTTGTGCTTGCATGTGATGTTTTGCTTGAGAACTCAAGTGTAGAGCCTTGATTCTTATGAATACAAGGTTTCACACAAGAGATAAAGTGATATTGGAGTTGGAATGGACAAAGCCATGAGTTTTCTTGACTTAAGCCCTTGTTATTTCACTCCAACCCTTCGGCAATGACTTGCTAGGAGCCGAAAGGGGTGATTTTGTTGATGATTCATGTGTATATAAGGTTGCATGCTAGTGAAATTATGAGAATATAGTTGTATTATGCTTGTATTGATTTGCTATATTCGAAAGTTATGTATAGTACCATGATTTTCGAAAGTATAATGTTATTTTGAGGATTTATTCGAAAGTATATGATGATTTTGGGAAGGTTTAGTTGCTGTGAAATTATGTTGTGTTGATGATTTGAGTATATTTAAGAATCAAATGAATTTTGAGGATTTATGTTTCAAGTATAATAAAGTTTTGATGATAATTATTTGAGATATGTTGAGTATATTACATTGGTACTTGTTTGTTAATTAGTGCACCTATACTTGGATGATCCTTGCTCATTAGTAAGTTGAGATAGAGATAGGAGGTCAGTAGGAGAAATTAGTGATGAGTTTTATGGTTTAATATAAGAATCATTGTGGAGAGTGTTAGCTCGAGTGCTCAGAAAATTTCAGATTAGAATATGAACTTGTAGGCTAGAAATGGACTTGTAAATGGTATGCATTTTGAAGCCCAAACTACCAGGAGTTAGGACTTGGATTATAGATGATGTCAGAAGTGATAATTAGTGGAAATCAAGTGATTAAGATGGATGCACAAGCCATTAAGTAGAATCTGTCAGGAGCAGGGCAGTTTGAGTAAATTGTTAAGATAAGCTTAGAAATAACTGTAAAAGGTATTCACTTGTCAAGGTTTGATGAACATAGATACTAGGATGTATAAGGAAGAGTTTTCAAGCTTAGTATCACCCTAATAAGGTTATTAGCAATGAGTTTTAGAAGGTACAAAACAGAGTAATTCAGGACTATTCAAGATATAAGAATCTGAGAGTAACACAACTTTGAGCTTAAGTCTGGGATAATTGGGTAAAGATATTGGTATGAAACCAACTCTAGTAGTTAACCATATGTTTGGAGAGTATGTGGTAAAAATTTTAGAATTTAATTCGAAGTTTTGAAGGACCAATTGAATTTTAGAGTTAAGGGATGTCACCCTGAAATTTCTGAGAGGATCTTATAAGATGAATACTTAGTTTTGAGAGCTAATGGTTTAGTAAGGTGAGATCATCCAAGGCTAGATGTGCACTAATACTACTGGTATGAATATGTTTGATGGTTAATATGAATGCCATGTTATATGAACCAAGGTGCTATGTGAATTTATGTGTGGTCAAGTACATGTATACTTACTTAGTCTGATATAATGAATTGCTTTAATATTTATTTGATGAGGAGTATATATACTAATATGAGTACTAAGTAAGATTATAGGAGTATTTTTGAGTGGGATGAGATTCTGATTATATGTATATAAATTGTAGGTTCTAGGTGGGAGCGTGACGGAGAAGTTTCGGGTCAAGGAAACCAGAATTACACCAAGAAGCTAGGATAAGGCAAGTGAACCTGCCTTTCCTTTATTATTTTATTTTGAGAATTTCCACCTCCCTTCTCTATTAAATCTTGTGATATTGACCTTCTGAATTGTTATGGCTCAATTATTAATTTGATCATAGTCATTCTGATAGAATTCACTAGCATCAAACTTTCCTCTCTGTTCAAAAGAAAACTTTGGCACTTGTTGAAATAAGTTGGAAACAGATATCATATTGGCATCTTATTGTTATTATTTGATATCAAATGCATTAATAAAATAAAAAGAGTTTTCTAATTATATATATATTGTGACTTGGATTAAGACGCAAATCCACTTCATGAAATAAGGCCCATGTGTGCCTATGGATCCGAATAGTTGATGAACCCACGGAGAGGTTCGGGACTATTACGTGGCTGATCACCAGTATAGTCCATAGCGTCCTAAAATGTTTTGTTAGTGTGACACTTTGTAACTTCAAGATACTCGGGTAATAATTAATAAGAATGCCATGCTTCTATATTCTTATACATGTTTTCACTTGCTGAGCATTAGCTCACTTTATTGTTCCACTAACCCCTTTCAGCCAGGTCACACAATGCCGAGAGAACTCCAAACAGCCCGTAAGAGAACAGGAGGGAGTGGTGCTGCGTTTAGGAGGAGGTTTGAGCAGGTAGATTAAGTTTCCAGGATAGGCGGGGAAACAAACTTTTGGGTGGTTGTATTTTGAACCATGTAATAACTTTATAATTGAACCTTGTAATAGTTTGTAATGACATTAACTAGATATTATTCATACTCCTTCCTGGCAATGATCCTGTTGGTTAGTATTAAATTGATACACTCTTCATGTTGCACACACATAATATCACCCTTCACTTAGTAAATTTTGAGGCCGTAACAGTTTGGTATCAGAGCCAGGTTTGGAGTCACTGAATAATTAGGAAATAGGTTTCTAGAAAACTTGTTAAGGGTGGGTAGAACATTAATAGGAAAGGCATTGAGAGAAAGAGAGAAACTGTTATTTATTACTAAGTATATTGTGTATGTCTGGCAGACACCACCACAGGATTCATCTCCACCATTCCCTCATCCACCCCCTGACTCAATGTCAGCATCCACTGAGACAGCCCCAGAGACGGTTTTGATTGAGGAGTATGAGTCTTTGCGACTCAGGTGTGAGAGACTCGAGAGGGATAAGGCATGGATGGAGGAAGCCATGAGAACAGTGGCATTAGGAGCTAGTCCTACGTTGATTGCTAGATTGAGGTCGTTGGCAGATAGGCTTGATGAGGAGATGAGTACTAGTAGAGTGGACCCCCGTTCACTTGAGGAGTATCAGCACATTATGCAGATAGTCAGTCATGAGATCCGTCAGGTTCTAGATAGGTTGTAGTTGTTTTTTTCATTATGTTGTGCTAGTAAGGAGGTAGCATATAGTATAGCTACCATGTACCCTACTAATACTAAGTGGTATCGACTTTTGAGACTCTTTGATGTTGAAATTGTAACTCAGATATTTTATTTTCGTTTGTACTCCAGAAGAGACTTCTAATTATGTATGTGTTGCATGTTTAGGCTATTAATGGTTTATTGTATTAGATTGGATGATAACCTATGATATATGTATAACTTGTTCTAACCTTGCTTCTTTCCTATATAGAATCATGCCTCCCAAAAAGACTCGACAAACCGGAACCTCCAATGCTACACCAGAAAACACTACTGATCCGAATTTGATTCGGATACTTGAAACCATGCAACAACAGCAAGCGGCCTTTAATCAACAACAACAATTTTTCCAACAACAATTCCAGCAACAGCCACCTCAGATAGTAACCTTCAAAATTTTTCAATCTGTAAACCCTCCTGAATTTCAAGACACAGCTGACCCTATTGTGGCAAATGCATGGATCAAGGAGATTGAGAAAGCCTTCGAGTTAGTAGGAGTAGGGGAAGAACAGAAAACCAAATATGCAAGTTATTTACTAAAAGGAGAATCAAATTACTGGTGGGAATCAGTGAAGGCACTAGAGGGAACCGAAATAATCACTTGGCAAAGGTTTAAGGGTCTCTTTCTGGAGAAATATTTTCCCAAATACATGCAAAATCAGATGGAACTCCAATTCTTCGAGCTTAAACAAGATGGTAAGAGTGTTGTAGAATATGAAAAGAAATTCACCGAGTTGTCTAGGTTTGTTTCTAAATATGTAAGCACGGATGAGGAGAAAGCAAAGAGATTTCAGCAAGGGTTGGATCCCTGGATTCGGAGTAGAGTGGCTATGTTTGAGATAAATACGTACGCTGGAGTGGTTCAGAAAGCAGCAATAATAGAAAATGAAGGGAACCAAGTAAGGAAGGAACGGGAGAATAAGAAGAGAAAAGCGCCTTTCACTGGGGAAAAGCAGGATCAACGAAGCTCTCAAAGTGAGAAGAGCCAAGGAATTCAATTCAAAAAGAGTGGGAATATTCAAAGAGGTGGGAGTGATAGTAGTAGTCATAATAAACCAGGAGGGCAACCCCCAAAACAAAATCAGGGCCAATCAGAAACTAGCAGACAAACCCGGGAATGCAAAACTTGTGGGAAGACTCATGCTGGGATTTGTAACAAGGCTGGTATCACCTGTTACAAATGTAATCAAAAGGGCCATTTTGCAAATGAATGTCAGAAAGTAGCTGTTTCTTGTTTCAAATGTGGGAAAGTTGGACACTTAGCTCGGAATTGTAAGACCGTGGTTCCGGCCAGAAGCGTGGTGAGCACGACAAACCCCGTACGGAATATGGCTACAGAAGTAATACCTTACACACCTCAAGCATCTCAAGCTCAATCCCGAACCTTTAACATGAATATGAAGGAAGCTATTCAAAATCCAGATGTGGTCGCAGGTACGCTTTTCGTTAACTCCACTAAAGTTAAAGTTTTGATTGACTCGGGAGCTACCAAATCTTTTATTTCTGAAGAGTTTGTTAAGAAACAGAATTGGGAAACTCGATTAATGAATAAGGCCTTGAATGTAGTAATAGCAAATCAAGATAAAATACCTGTAGACCGAGTATGTCCTAAATGTGAGGTAGAGGTATCAGGATGTATCTTCTTAATTGATCTTATACCTTTTAAGTTAGGGGAATTTGAGGTAATATTAGGGATGGATTGGTTGGAAGAAAATCAGGCTCGAATAGACTGTAAGGAGAAGGAGGTTGTTCTCAAGACACCAACCGGGAAAGAGGTGACGTTTAAAGGACAGAAACAGAATCGAGTGATACTTACATATATGCAAGCTAAGAAGTTATTATCACAAGGATGTGAAGCTTACCTAGCCCATGTAATAGATACGGAGAAGGGTACACCTAAATTAGATGAAATTCCAGTGGTTAAAGAATTTCCGGATGTATTTCCAGAAGAATTGCCGGGACTACCTCCAGATCGTCAAATAGAGTTTGTAATAGACTTAGCACCAGGAGCAGAACCGATTTCAAAGGCGCCATATAGAATGGCACCTACGGAAATGAAGGAGCTGGCGAAGCAACTGCAAGAACTGTTGGATAAAGGGGTCATTCGTCCAAGTGTGTCGCCATGGGGAGCACCGGTGTTATTTGTGAAAAAGAAGGATGGAAGTATGAGGTTGTGCATAGATTATAGGGAGTTAAACAAGCTAACTATTAAGAACCGGTACCCGTTACCTAGAATCGATGATTTATTTGACCAACTGAAAGGAGCAAAATGGTTTTCCAAGATTGACCTACGATCCGGATACCATCAGCTCAAGATCAAATCGGAAGATATACCCAAAACCGCATTCCGAACCCGGTATGGCCACTATGAGTTTTTAGTAATGCCATTCGGGTTAACCAACGCACCTGCAGCATTCATGGACTTAATGAATAGAGTTTTCAAGAAGTATTTAGACAAGTGTATAATCGTCTTCATTGATGACATTCTAGTATATTCCAAGACAGAGGAAGAGCATGCGGAGCATTTAAGGATAGCTTTGGAAACATTGCGGCATGAGCGGTTATATGCGAAATTTTCAAAATGTGAATTTTGGCTTCGGGAAGTTCAGTTTTTAGGGCACATTGTAGGAGAAGATGGAATCAAAGTAGATCCTGTCAAGATAGAAGCTGTGATGAACTGGGAAAGACCAAAAATACCCACGGAAGTAAGAAGTTTTCTAGGGTTGGCTGGATATTACCGGAGATTTGTGAAGGACTTTTCAAAAATCGCAACCCCACTAACCAAGTTAACCCGGAAGAATGAAAAGTTTGTGTGGAATGAAAAGTGTGAAGAGAGTTTTCAAGAACTAAAACAAAGATTGGTTACTGCGCCAGTATTAGTGTTGCCGGATACACAAGGAAATTTTGTTATATATAGCGATGCGTCTCATAAGGGGTTGGGTTGTGTATTGATGCAGAACGATAAGGTGATTGCTTATGCTTCTAGGCAACTTAAACCACATGAATTAAGATACCCTGTTCATGATTTGGAATTGGCCGCCATTGTGTTTGCACTTAAAATTTGGAGACATTATCTTTATGGGGAGAAATGCGAAATCTATACGGATCACAAGAGTTTAAAGTATATCTTCACACAAAAAGAGCTTAACATGAGGCAAAGGAGATGGTTGGAGTTAATAAAAGACTATGATTGTTCTATCAATTATCACCCGGGGAAAGCCAATGTAGTAGCTGATGCTTTAAGTCGAAAGGAAAGGTTGAATATGCTGACCATGCCAGAAGAATTACACAAGGAATTTGAAAAGTTGCAATTAGAAGTTTATCTACAGGAAGACGTAGAGGGCCATATATATACCATGACCTTCCAACCAGAGTTAATAGACAAAATAAAGAGAAGTCAAGAAGAGGTGATGAATCAAGAAGTCAATACTTTATCAGGTGAGGAAATTTGTACACAAAAGGATGATGAGGGCATTCTTAGATTCGCGTCAAGGATTTGGATACCTAATGATTCAAAGCTGAAAGGAGAAATCTTGCAAGAAGCACACAACTCTAAATTTTCTATTCATCCCGGGAGTACTAAGATGTATCAAGATCTGAAAAAGAATTTTTGGTGGCCCGACATGAAGCGGGAAATTGCTGATTGGGTAAATAAGTGTTATACTTGTCAAAGGGTTAAAGCGGAACATCAAAGACCAAGCGGGTTGATACAGCCACTAAATATTCCAGAGTGGAAATGGGAACATATAGCTATGGATTTTATTGTGGGATTGCCAAGGACTCGAGCAAATCATGATGCCATTTGGATAATTGTTGATCGATTAACTAAGACAGCACACTTTCTCCCAATTAATGAGAAATTCACTATGGAGAAGCTAGTTCAATTGTATTTAAAAGAGATTGTAACTAGACATGGAGTTCCGGTCTCAATAGTATCTGATAGGGATCCTCGATTTAACTCAAGGTTTTGGCGACAATTTCAAGGAAGTCTAGGGACGAAACTAAACATGAGCACGGCATACCACCCACAGACTGACGGACAAAGTGAAAGAACTATTCAAACAATAGAAGATATGCTACGGGTGTGCGCTATAGATTTCTCGGGAAGTTGGGATGATCATTTACCTCTAGTTGAATTCGCTTATAATAACAGCTACCACTCAAGTATTGGAATGCCACCTTACGAAGCTCTGTATGGTAGGAAGTGTAGATCTCCTATATGTTGGGATGAAGTTGGAGAACGGAAGATACTAGGACCTGAATTGGTACAACACACCAGTGAAACCGTACAATTAATCCGGAAAAGGTTACTTGCAGCACAAGATAGACAAAGGAAATATGCAGACCCCTCCAGGAAGGATGTAAATTTTGAAACAGGAGAAGCAGTATTGTTAAAAGTATCACCATGGAAAGGATTGACCCGTTTTGGGAAAAAGGGAAAACTTGCACCTAGATATATAGGGCCATTCGAAATTTTGAACTGTGTAGGAAAGGTTGCCTACGAATTAGCCCTGCCACCCCAATACCACCATATACATAACGTATTTCATGTATCATTGCTCAAGAAGTACAACCCCGACTCTAGGCATGTCATAGAGTACGAGCCGGTAAATATTCAAACAGATTTATCTTATGTGGAGCAGCCGATTCAAGTCCTTGAGTATCAAGACAAAATCCTCCGGAATAAAGCTGTGAAACTAGTCAAAGTATTGTGGAGAAATCCCAAAGTTGAGGAGTCAACATGGGAACTAGAGTCTGATATGCGAAACCGGTATCCTCACTTATTCTCCTAGATTCTGAGGACAGAATCCTTTAAGGGGGAGAGGTTGTTACAACCGGTATATTTACTTAAACTATTTGATTATTATATTGATTTATTGAGTTATATATATTTTAAAATATGGAGTAAATTAAAATTTTTGTGAATATGTGTCAATATGTGCTTATGTGACAATGTGATATTAATAAACTCCCAAAATTCTAAATTATTTTATGGCACTACTTTTGTAATTTATTGAGCTATATTTTTATTTATAACAATTTTTATTAGTTATTAAATTCATTGCTTATTTTGTAAATTACATGATTGCCCTTGCATGCATTGTTGACTAACAAATAGAAGGATGACATTTTGGTATTTTCATACCCCACTAACTAAATTGTTGGCAACCAAATTACCACTTAACCCTTGCAATTAAATTGATTAAATTGTTGGGAGAAGGGCCAAGGAGTAATTTCACACTCCACTAGCCAAAATTTGCTTGACCAAAACATAAATCCCTCATTCATTTCATTTCCTAACCTTCCACCTCCCTTTTCATTCTCTCCCTCACCCTCTCGACTCCTCCCCCGGAAAACCATACCACCGCCACCATTCAACCATTTTCTTGTCCAAAATCTCATTCTCTTTAAGTAAATTCACTACCCATAAGTAGTTAAACATATATCCATACTTGGTTTTATGAGATAGTGATGTTTTGTGCTTGCATGTGATGTTTTGCTTGAGAACTCAAGTGTAGAGCCTTGATTCTTATGAATACAAGGTTTCACACAAGAGATAAAGTGATATTGGAGTTGGAATGGACAAAGCCATGAGTTTTCTTGACTTAAGCCCTTGTTATTTCACTCCAACCCTTCGGCAATGACTTGCTAGGAGCCGAAAGGGGTGATTTTGTTGATGATTCATGTGTATATAAGGTTGCATGCTAGTGAAATTATGAGAATATAGTTGTATTATGCTTGTATTGATTTGCTATATTCGAAAGTTATGTATAGTACCATGATTTTCGAAAGTATAATGTTATTTTGAGGATTTATTCGAAAGTATATGATGATTTTGGGAAGGTTTAGTTGCTGTGAAATTATGTTGTGTTGATGATTTGAGTATATTTAAGAATCAAATGAATTTTGAGGATTTATGTTTCAAGTATAATAAAGTTTTGATGATAATTATTTGAGATATGTTGAGTATATTACATTGGTACTTGTTTGTTAATTAGTGCACCTATACTTGGATGATCCTTGCTCATTAGTAAGTTGAGATAGAGATAGGAGGTCAGTAGGAGAAATTAGTGATGAGTTTTATGGTTTAATATAAGAATCATTGTGGAGAGTGTTAGCTCGAGTGCTCAGAAAATTTCAGATTAGAATATGAACTTGTAGGCTAGAAATGGACTTGTAAATGGTATGCATTTTGAAGCCCAAACTACCAGGAGTTAGGACTTGGATTATAGATGATGTCAGAAGTGATAATTAGTGGAAATCAAGTGATTAAGATGGATGCACAAGCCATTAAGTAGAATCTGTCAGGAGCAGGGCAGTTTGAGTAAATTGTTAAGATAAGCTTAGAAATAACTGTAAAAGGTATTCACTTGTCAAGGTTTGATGAACATAGATACTAGGATGTATAAGGAAGAGTTTTCAAGCTTAGTATCACCCTAATAAGGTTATTAGCAATGAGTTTTAGAAGGTACAAAACAGAGTAATTCAGGACTATTCAAGATATAAGAATCTGAGAGTAACACAACTTTGAGCTTAAGTCTGGGATAATTGGGTAAAGATATTGGTATGAAACCAACTCTAGTAGTTAACCATATGTTTGGAGAGTATGTGGTAAAAATTTTAGAATTTAATTCGAAGTTTTGAAGGACCAATTGAATTTTAGAGTTAAGGGATGTCACCCTGAAATTTCTGAGAGGATCTTATAAGATGAATACTTAGTTTTGAGAGCTAATGGTTTAGTAAGGTGAGATCATCCAAGGCTAGATGTGCACTAATACTACTGGTATGAATATGTTTGATGGTTAATATGAATGCCATGTTATATGAACCAAGGTGCTATGTGAATTTATGTGTGGTCAAGTACATGTATACTTACTTAGTCTGATATAATGAATTGCTTTAATATTTATTTGATGAGGAGTATATATACTAATATGAGTACTAAGTAAGATTATAGGAGTATTTTTGAGTGGGATGAGATTCTGATTATATGTATATAAATTGTAGGTTCTAGGTGGGAGCGTGACGGAGAAGTTTCGGGTCAAGGAAACCAGAATTACACCAAGAAGCTAGGATAAGGCAAGTGAACCTGCCTTTCCTTTATTATTTTATTTTGAGAATTTCCACCTCCCTTCTCTATTAAATCTTGTGATATTGACCTTCTGAATTGTTATGGCTCAATTATTAATTTGATCATAGTCATTCTGATAGAATTCACTAGCATCAAACTTTCCTCTCTGTTCAAAAGAAAACTTTGGCACTTGTTGAAATAAGTTGGAAACAGATATCATATTGGCATCTTATTGTTATTATTTGATATCAAATGCATTAATAAAATAAAAAGAGTTTTCTAATTATATATATATTGTGACTTGGATTAAGACGCAAATCCACTTCATGAAATAAGGCCCATGTGTGCCTATGGATCCGAATAGTTGATGAACCCACGGAGAGGTTCGGGACTATTACGTGGCTGATCACCAGTATAGTCCATAGCGTCCTAAAATGTTTTGTTAGTGTGACACTTTGTAACTTCAAGATACTCGGGTAATAATTAATAAGAATGCCATGCTTCTATATTCTTATACATGTTTTCACTTGCTGAGCATTAGCTCACTTTATTGTTCCACTAACCCCTTTCAGCCAGGTCACACAATGCCGAGAGAACTCCAAACAGCCCGTAAGAGAACAGGAGGGAGTGGTGCTGCGTTTAGGAGGAGGTTTGAGCAGGTAGATTAAGTTTCCAGGATAGGCGGGGAAACAAACTTTTGGGTGGTTGTATTTTGAACCATGTAATAACTTTATAATTGAACCTTGTAATAGTTTGTAATGACATTAACTAGATATTATTCATACTCCTTCCTGGCAATGATCCTGTTGGTTAGTATTAAATTGATACACTCTTCATGTTGCACACACATAATATCACCCTTCACTTAGTAAATTTTGAGGCCGTAACATGTTTGAAATTGGAATCAACTTGTAGTTTCATTCTTGGCTCGTTTGAGCCCGGAAACAACTTGTAGCTTCATTATTGACTAGATTGAAGTTGGAAACAACTTGTAGCTTCATTCCACACTCGTTTGGATTTTAAAACAACTTGTAGCTTCATTTTCGGTTGTTAGCAATTGGAATCAACTTGTAGTTTCATTCTTGGCTCGTTTGAGCCCGCAAACAAGTTGTAGCTTAATTTTGACTATATTGAAGTTGGAAACAACTTGTAGCTTCATTCCAGACTCGTTTGAAGTTGAAAACAACATGTAGCTTCATTTTCGGTTGTTAGAAATTGGAATCAACTTGTAGTTTCATTCTTTGCTCGTTTGAGCCCGGAAACAACTTGTAGCTTCATTATTGACTAGATTGAAGTTGTAAACAACTTTTAGCTTCATTCCAGACTCGTTTGAAGTTGAAAACAACTTGTAGCTTCATTTTCGGTTGTTTGAAATTGGAATCAACTTGTAGTTTCATTCCAGACCCATTTGAAGTTGAAAACAACTTGTAGCTTCATTTTCGGTTGTTTGAAATTGGAATCAACTTGTAGTTTCATTCTTGGCTCGTTAGAGCCCGGAAACAACTTGTAGCTTCATTATTGACTAGATTGAAGTTGGAAACAACTTGTAGCTTCATTCCAGACCCGTTTGAAGTTGAAAACAACTTGTAGCTTCATTTTCGGTTGTTTGAAATTGGAATCAACTTGTAGTTTCATTCTTGGCTCGTTTGAGCCCGGAAACAACTTGTAGCTTCATTATTGACTAGATTGAAGTTGGAAACAACTTGTAGCTTCATTCCACACTCCTTTGGATTTTAAAACAACTTGTAGCTTCATTTTCGGTTGTTTGAAATTGGAATCAACTTGTAGTTTCATTCTTGGCTCGTTTGAGCCCGGAAACAACTTGTAGCTTCATTATTGACTAGATTGAAGTTGGAAACAACTTGTAGCTTCATTCCAGACCCATTTGAAGTTGAAAACAACTTGTAGCTTCATTTTCGGTTGTTTGAAATTGGAATCAACTTGTAGCTTCATTCTTGGCTCGTTTGAGCCCGGAAACAAGTTGTAACTTAATTTTGACTACATTGAAGTTGGAAACAACTTGTAGCTTCATTCTAGACTCGTTTGAAGTTAAATAAAACATGTAGCTTCATTTTCGGTTGTTTGAAATTGGAATCAACTTGTAGTTTCATTCTTGGCTCGTTTGAGCCCGGAAACAAGTTGTAGCTTAATTTTGACTACATTGAAGTTGGAAACAACTTGTAGCTTCATTCCAGACTAGTTTGAAGTTAAATAAAACATGTAGCTTCATTTTCGGTTGTTTGAAATTGGAATCAACTTGTAGTTTCATTCTTGGCTCGTTTGAGCCCGGAAACAAGTTGTAGCTTAATTTTGACTACATTGAAGTTGGAAACAACTTGTAGCTTCATTCCAGACTCGTTTGAAGTTGAAAACAACATGTAGCTTCATTTTCGGTTGTTAGAAATTGGAATCAACTTGTAGTTTCATTCTTTGCTCGTTTGAGCCCGGAAACAACTTGTAGCTTCATTATTGACTAGATTGAAGTTGTAAACAACTTTTAGCTTCATTCCAGACTCGTTTGAAGTTGAAAACAACTTGTAGCTTCATTTTCGGTTGTTTGAAATTGGAATCAACTTGTAGTTTCATTCTTGGCTCGTTTGAGCCCGGAAACAACTTGTAGCTTCATTATTGACTAGATTGAAGTTGGAAACAACTTGTAGCTTCATTCCAAACTCGTTTGGATTTTAAAACAACTTGTAGCTTCATTTTCGGTTGTTTGAAATTGGAATCAACTTGTAGTTTCATTCTTGGCTCGTTTGAGCCCAGAAACAACTTGTAGCTTCATTATTGACTAGATTGAAGTTGTAAACAACTTTTAGCTTCATTCCAGACTCGTTTGAAGTTGAAAACAACTTGTAGCTTTATTTTCAGTTGTAGCTTCATTTTCGGTTGTTTGAAATTGGAATCAACTTGTAGTTTCATTCTTGGCTCGTTTGAGCCCGGAAACAACTTGTAGCTTCATTATTGACTAGATTGAAGTTGGAAACAACTTGTAGCTTCATTCCAGACTCGTTTGAAGTTAAATAAAACATGTAGCTTCATTTTCGGTTGTTTGAAATTGGAATCAACTTGTAGTTTCATTCTTGGCTCGTTTGAGCCCGGAAACAACTTGTAGCTTCATTATTGACTACATTGAAGTTGGAAACAACTTGTAGCTTCATTCCAGACTCGTTTGAAGTTAAATAAAACATGTAGCTTCATTTTCGGTTGTTTGAAATTGGAATCAACTTGTAGTTTCATTCTTGGCTCGTTTGGGCCCGGAAACAACTTGTAGCTTCATTATTGACTAGATTGAAGTTGTAAACAACTTTTAGCTTCATTCCAGACTCGTTTGAAGTTGAAAACAACTTGTAGCTTCATTTTCGATTGTTTGAAATTGGAATCCACTTGTAGTTTCATTCTTGGCTCGTTTGAGCCCGGAAACAACTTGTAGCTTCATTATTGACTAGATTGAAGTTGGAAACAACTTGTAGCTTCATTCCAGACCAGTTTGAAGTTGAAAATAACTTGTAGCTTCATTTTCGGTTGTTTGAAATTGGAATCAACTTATAGTTTCATTCTTGGCTCGTTTGAGCCCGGAAACAACTTGTAGCTTCATTATTGACTAGATTGAAGTTGTAAACAACTTTTAGCTTCATTCCAAACTCGTTTGAAGTTGAAAACAACTTGTAGCTTCATTTTCGGTTGTTTGAAATTGGAATCAACTTGTAGTTTCATTCTTGGCTCATTTGAGCCCGGAAACAACTTGTAGCTTCATTATTGACTAGATTGAAGTTGGAAACAACTTGTAGCTTCATTCCAGACCCGTTTGAAGTTGAAAACAACTTGTAGCTTCATTTTCGGTTGTTTGAAATTGGAATCAATTTGTAGTTTCATTCTTGGCTCGTTTGAGCCCGGTAACAACTTGTAGCTTCATTATTGACTAGATTGAAGTTGGAAACAACTTGTAGCTTCATTCCAGACCCGTTTGAAGTTGAAAACAACTTGTAGCTTAATTTTCGGTTGTTTGAAATTGGAATCAACTTGTAGTTTCATTCTTGGCTCGTTTGAGCCCGGAAACAACTTGTAGCTTCATTATTGACTAGATTGAAGTTGTAAACAACTTTTAGCTTCATTCCAAACTCGTTTGAAGTTGAAAACAACTTGTAGCTTCATTTTCGGTTGTTTGAAATTGGAATCAACTTGTAGTTTCATTCTTGGCTCGTTTGAGCCCGGAAACAACTTGTAGCTTCATTATTGACTAGATTGAAGTTGGAAACAACTTGTAGCTTCATTCCAGACCCGTTTGAAGTTGAAAACAACTTGTAGCTTCATTTTCGATTGTTTGAAATTGGAATCACTTGTAGTTTTATTCTTGGCTCGTTTGAGCCCGGAAACAACTTGTAGCTTCATTATTGACTAGATTGAAGTTGGAAACAACTTGTAGCTTCATTCCAGACTCGTTTGAAGTTAAATAAAACATGTAGCTTCATTTTCGGTTGTTTGAAATTGGAATCAACTTGTAGTTTCATTCTTGGCTCGTTTGAGCCCGGAAACAAGTTGTAGCTTAATTTTGACTACATTGAAGTTGGAAACAACTTGCAGCTTCATTCCAGACTCGTTTGAAGTTGAAAACAACATGTAGCTTCATTTTCGGTTGTTAGAAATTGGAATCAACTTGTAGTTTAATCTTTGCTCGTTTGAGCCCGGAAACAACTTGTAGCTTCATTATTGACTAGATTGAAGTTGTAAACAACTTTTAGCTTCATTCCAGACTCGTTTGAAGTTGAAAACAACTTGTAGCTTCATTTTCGATTGTTTGAAATTGGAATCCACTTGTAGTTTCATTCTTGGCTCGTTTGAGCCCGGAAACAACTTGTAGCTTCATTATTGACTACATTGAAGTTGGAAACAACTTGTAGCTTCATTCCAGACTCGTTTGAAGTTAAATAAAACATGTAGCTTCATTTTCGGTTGTTTGAAATTGGAATCAACTTGTAGTTTCATTCTTGGCTCGTTTGGGCCCGGAAACAACTTGTAGCTTCATTATTGACTAGATTGAAGTTGTAAACAACTTTTAGCTTCATTCCAGACTCGTTTGAAGTTGAAAACAACTTGTAGCTTCATTTTCGATTGTTTGAAATTGGAATCCACTTGTAGTTTCATTCTTGGCTCGTTTGAGCCCGGAAACAACTTGTAGCTTCATTATTGACTAGATTGAAGTTGGAAACAACTTGTAGCTTCATTCCAGACCCGTTTGAAGTTGAAAATAACTTGTAGCTTCATTTTCGGTTGTTTGAAATTGGAATCAACTTATAGTTTCATTCTTGGCTCGTTTGAGCCCGGAAACAACTTGTAGCTTCATTATTGACTAGATTGAAGTTGTAAACAACTTTTAGCTTCATTCCAAACTCGTTTGAAGTTGAAAACAACTTGTAGCTTCATTTTCGGTTGTTTGAAATTGGAATCAACTTGTAGTTTCATTCTTGGCTCATTTGAGCCCGGAAACAACTTGTAGCTTCATTATTGACTAGATTGAAGTTGGAAACAACTTGTAGCTTCATTCCAGACCCGTTTGAAGTTGAAAACAACTTGTAGCTTCATTTTCGGTTGTTTGAAATTGGAATCAATTTGTAGTTTCATTCTTGGCTCGTTTGAGCCCGGTAACAACTTGTAGCTTCATTATTGACTAGATTGAAGTTGGAAACAACTTGTAGCTTCATTCCAGACCCGTTTGAAGTTGAAAACAACTTGTAGCTTAATTTTCGGTTGTTTGAAATTGGAATCAACTTGTAGTTTCATTCTTGGCTCGTTTGAGCCCGGAAACAACTTGTAGCTTCATTATTGACTAGATTGAAGTTGTAAACAACTTTTAGCTTCATTCCAAACTCGTTTGAAGTTGAAAACAACTTGTAGCTTCATTTTCGGTTGTTTGAAATTGGAATCAACTTGTAGTTTCATTCTTGGCTCGTTTGAGCCCGGAAACAACTTGTAGCTTCATTATTGACTAGATTGAAGTTGGAAACAACTTGTAGCTTCATTCCAGACCCGTTTGAAGTTGAAAACAACTTGTAGCTTCATTTTCGATTGTTTGAAATTGGAATCACTTGTAGTTTTATTCTTGGCTCGTTTGAGCCCGGAAACAACTTGTAGCTTCATTATTGACTAGATTGAAGTTGGAAACAACTTGTAGCTTCATTCCAGACTCGTTTGAAGTTAAATAAAACATGTAGCTTCATTTTCGGTTGTTTGAAATTGGAATCAACTTGTAGTTTCATTCTTGGCTCGTTTGAGCCCGGAAACAAGTTGTAGCTTAATTTTGACTACATTGAAGTTGGAAACAACTTGCAGCTTCATTCCAGACTCGTTTGAAGTTGAAAACAACATGTAGCTTCATTTTCGGTTGTTAGAAATTGGAATCAACTTGTAGTTTAATTCTTTGCTCGTTTGAGCCCGGAAACAACTTGTAGCTTCATTATTGACTAGATTGAAGTTGTAAACAACTTTTAGCTTCATTCCAGACTCGTTTGAAGTTGAAAACAACTTGTAGCTTCATTTTCGATTGTTTGAAATTGGAATCCACTTGTAGTTTCATTCTTGGCTCGTTTGAGCCCGGAAACAACTTGTAGCTTCATTATTGACTAGATTGAAGTTGGAAACAACTTGTAGCTTCATTCCAGACCCGTTTGAAGTTGAAAACAACTTGTAGCTTAATTTTCGGTTGTTTGAAATTGGAATCAACTTGTAGTTTCATTCTTGGCTCGTTTGAGCCCGGAAACAACTTGTAGCTTCATTATTGACTAGATTGAAGTTGTAAACAACTTTTAGCTTCATTCCAAACTCGTTTGAAGTTGAAAACAACTTGTAGCTTCATTTTCGGTTGTTTGAAATTGGAATAAACTTGTAGTTTCATTCTTGGCTCGTTTGAGCCCGGAAACAACTTGTAGCTTCATTATTGACTAGATTGAAGTTGGAAACAACTTGTAGCTTCATTCCAGACCCGTTTGAAGTTGAAAACAACTTGTAGCTTCATTTTCGGTTGTTTGAAATTGGAATCAACTTGTAGTTTCATTCTTGGCTCGTTTGAGCCCGGAAACAACTTGTAGCTTCATTATGACTAGATTGAAATTGTAAACAACTTGTAGCTTCATTCCAGACTCGTTTGAAGTTGAAAACAACTTGTAGCTTCATTTTCGGTTGTTTGAAATTGGAATCAACTTGTAGTTTCATTCTTGGCTCGTTTGAGCCCGGAAACAACTTATAGCTTCATTATTGACTAGATTAAAGTTGTAAACAACTTGTAGCTTCATTCCAGACTCGTTTGAAGTTGAAAACAACTTGTAGCTTCATTTTCGGTTGTTTCAAATTGGAATCAACTTGTAGTTTCATTCTTGGCTCGTTTGAGCCCGGAAACAACTTGTAGCTTCATTATTGACTACATTGAAGTTGGAAACAACTTGTAGCTTCATTCCAGACTCGTTTGAAGTTAAATAAAACATGTAGCTCCATTTTCAGTTGTTTGAAATTGGAATCAACTTGTAGTTTCATTCTTGGCTCGTTTGTGCCCGGAAACAAGTTGTAGCTTAATTTTGACTACATTGAAGTTGGAAACAACTTGTAGCTTCATTCCAGACTCGTTTGAAGTTGAAAACAACTTGTAGCTTCATTTTCGGTTGTTTGAAATTGGAATCAACTTGTAGTTTCATTCTTGGCTCATTTGAGCCCGGAAACAACTTGTAGCTTCATTATTGACTAGATTGAAGTTGGAAACAACTTGTAGCTTCATTCCAGACTCGTTTGAAGTTGAAAACAACTTGTAGCTTCATTTTCGGTTGTTTGAAATTGGAATCAACTTGTAGTTTCATTCTTGGCTCGTTTGAGCCCGGAAACAACTTGTAGCTTCATTATTGACTAGATTGAAGTTGGAAACAACTTGTAGCTTCATTCCAGACCCGTTTGAAGTTGAAAACAACTTGTAGCTTAATTTTCGGTTGTTTGAAATTGGAATCAACTTGTAGTTTCATTCTTGGCTCGTTTGAGCCCGGAAACAACTTGTAGCTTCATTATTGACTAGATTGAAGTTGTAAACAACTTTTAGCTTCATTCCAGACTCGTTTGAAGTTGAAAACAACTTGTAGCTTCATTTTCGGTTGTTTGAAATTGGAATCAACTTGTAGTTTCATTCTTGGCTCGTTTGAGCCCGGAAACAACTTGTAGCTTCATTATTGACTAGATTGAAGTTGGAAACAACTTGTAGCTTCATTCCAGACCCGTTTGAAGTTGAAAACAACTTGTAGCTTCATTTTTGGTTGTTTGAAATTGGAATCAACTTGTAGTTTCATTCTTGGCTCGTTTGAGCCCGGAAACAACTTGTAGCTTCATTATCGACTACATTGAAGTTGGAAACAACTTGTAGCTTCATTCCAGACTCGTTTGAAGTTAAATAAAACATGTAGCTTCATTTTCGGTTGTTTGAAATTGGAATCAACTTGTAGTTTCATTCTTGGCTCGTTTGAGCCCGGAAACAAGTTGTAGCTTAATTTTGACTACATTGAAGTTGGAAACAACTTGCAGCTTCATTCCAGACTCGTTTGAAGTTGAAAACAACATGTAGCTTCATTTTCGGTTGTTAGAAATTGGAATCAACTTGTAGTTTCATTCTTTGCTCGTTTGAGCCCGGAAACAACTTGTAGCTTCATTATTGACTAGATTGAAGTTGTAAACAACTTTTAGCTTCATTCCAGACTCGTTTGAAGTTGAAAACAACTTGTAGCTTCATTTTCGATTGTTTGAAATTGGAATCCTCTTGTAGTTTCATTCTTGGCTCGTTTGAGCCCGGAAACAACTTGTAGCTTCATTATTGACTAGATTGAAGTTGGAAACAACTTGTAGCTTCATTCCAGACCCGTTTGAAGTTGAAAACAACTTGTAGCTTAATTTTCGGTTGTTTGAAATTGGAATCAACTTGTAGTTTCATTCTTGGCTCGTTTGAGCCCGGAAACAACTTGTAGCTTCATTATTGACTAGATTGAAGTTGTAAACAACTTTTAGCTTCATTCCAGACCCGTTTGAAGTTGAAAACAACTTGTAGCTTCATTTTCGGTTGTTTGAAATTGGAATCAACTTGTAGTTTCATTCTTGGCTCGTTTGAGCCCGGAAACAACTTGTAGCTTCATTATTGACTAGATTGAAGTTGGAAACAACTTGTAGCTTCATTCCAGACCCGTTTGAAGTTGAAAACAACTTGTAGCTTCATTTTCGGTTGTTTGAAATTGGAATCAACTTGTAGTTTCATTCTTGGCTCGTTTGAGCCCGGAAACAACTTGTAGCTTCATTATTGACTAGATTGAAGTTGGAAACAACTTGTAGCTTCATTCCAGACCCGTTTGAAGTTGAAAACAACTTGTAGCTTCATTTTCGGTTGTTTGAAATTGGAATCAACTTGTAGTTTCATTCTTGGCTCGTTTGAGCCCGGAAACAACTTGTAGCTTCATTATTGACTAGATTGAAGTTGTAAACAACTTTTAGCTTCATTCCAGACTCGTTTGAAGTTGAAAACAACTTGTAGCTTCATTTTCGGTTGTTTGAAATTGGAATCAACTTGTAGTTTCATTCTTGGCTCGTTTGAGCCCGGAAACAACTTGTAGCTTCATTATTGACTAGATTGAAGTTGGAAACAACTTGTAGCTTCATTCCAGACCCGTTTGAAGTTGAAAACAACTTGTAGCTTCATTTTCGGTTGTTTGAAATTGGAATCAACTTGTAGTTTCATTCTTGGCTCGTTTGAGCCCGGAAACAACTTGTAGCTTCATTATTGACTACATTGAAGTTGGAAACAACTTGTAGCTTCATTCCAGACTCGTTTGAAGTTAAATAAAACATGTAGCTTCATTTTCGGTTGTTTGAAATTGGAATCAACTTGTAGTTTCATTCTTGGCTCGTTTGAGCCCGGAAACAAGTTGTAGCTTAATTTTGACTACATTGAAGTTGGAAACAACTTGCAGCTTCATTCCAGACTCGTTTGAAGTTGAAAACAACATGTAGCTTCATTTTCGGTTGTTAGAAATTGGAATCAACTTGTAGTTTCATTCTTTGCTCGTTTGAGCCCGGAAACAACTTGTAGCTTCATTATTGACTAGATTGAAGTTGTAAACAACTTTTAGCTTCATTCCAGACTCGTTTGAAGTTGAAAACAACTTGTAGCTTCATTTTCGATTGTTTGAAATTGGAATCCTCTTGTAGTTTCATTCTTGGCTCGTTTGAGCCCGGAAACAACTTGTAGCTTCATTATTGACTAGATTGAAGTTGGAAACAACTTGTAGCTTCATTCCAGACCCGTTTGAAGTTGAAAACAACTTGTAGCTTAATTTTCGGTTGTTTGAAATTGGAATCAACTTGTAGTTTCATTCTTGGCTCGTTTGAGCCCGGAAACAACTTGTAGCTTCATTATTGACTAGATTGAAGTTGTAAACAACTTTTAGCTTCATTCCAGACTCGTTTGAAGTTGAAAACAACTTGTAGCTTCATTTTCGATTGTTTGAAATTGGAATCCACTTGTAGTTTCATTCTTGGCTCGTTTGAGCCCGGAAATAACTTGTAGCTTCATTATTGACTAGATTGAAGTTGTAAACAACTTTTAGCTTCATTCCAGACTCGTTTGAAGTTGAAAACAACTTGTAGCTTCATTTTCGGTTGTTTGAAATTGGAATCAACTTGTAGTTTCATTCTTGGCTCGTTTGAGCCCGGAAACAACTTGTAGCTTCATTATTGACTAGATTGAAGTTGGAAACAACTTGTAGCTTCATTCCAGACCCGTTTGAAGTTGAAAACAACTTGTAGCTTCATTTTCGGTTGTTTGAAATTGGAATCAACTTGTAGTTTCATTCTTGGCTCGTTTGAGCCCGGAAACAACTTGTAGCTTCATTATTGACTACATTGAAGTTGGAAACAACTTGTAGCTTCATTCCAGACTCGTTTGAAGTTAAATAAAACATGTAGCTTCATTTTCGGTTGTTTGAAATTGGAATCAACTTGTAGTTTCATTCTTGGCTCGTTTGAGCCCGGAAACAAGTTGTAGCTTAATTTTGACTACATTGAAGTTGGAAACAACTTGCAGCTTCATTCCAGACTCGTTTGAAGTTGAAAACAACATGTAGCTTCATTTTCGGTTGTTAGAAATTGGAATCAACTTGTAGTTTCATTCTTTGCTCGTTTGAGCCCGGAAACAACTTGTAGCTTCATTATTGACTAGATTGAAGTTGTAAACAACTTTTAGCTTCATTCCAGACTCGTTTGAAGTTGAAAACAACTTGTAGCTTCATTTTCGATTGTTTGAAATTGGAATCCTCTTGTAGTTTCATTCTTGGCTCGTTTGAGCCCGGAAACAACTTGTAGCTTCATTATTGACTAGATTGAAGTTGGAAACAACTTGTAGCTTCATTCCAGACCCGTTTGAAGTTGAAAACAACTTGTAGCTTAATTTTCGGTTGTTTGAAATTGGAATCAACTTGTAGTTTCATTCTTGGCTCGTTTGAGCCCGGAAACAACTTGTAGCTTCATTATTGACTAGATTGAAGTTGTAAACAACTTTTAGCTTCATTCCAGACCCGTTTGAAGTTGAAAACAACTTGTAGCTTCATTTTCGGTTGTTTGAAATTGGAATCAACTTGTAGTTTCATTCTTGGCTCGTTTGAGCCCGGAAACAACTTGTAGCTTCATTATTGACTAGATTGAAGTTGGAAACAACTTGTAGCTTCATTCCAGACCCGTTTGAAGTTGAAAACAACTTGTAGCTTCATTTTCGGTTGTTTGAAATTGGAATCAACTTGTAGTTTCATTCTTGGCTCGTTTGAGCCCGGAAACAACTTGTAGCTTCATTATTGACTAGATTGAAGTTGGAAACAACTTGTAGCTTCATTCCAGACCCGTTTGAAGTTGAAAACAACTTGTAGCTTCATTTTCGGTTGTTTGAAATTGGAATCAACTTGTAGTTTCATTCTTGGCTCGTTTGAGCCCGGAAACAACTTGTAGCTTCATTATTGACTAGATTGAAGTTGTAAACAACTTTTAGCTTCATTCCAGACTCGTTTGAAGTTGAAAACAACTTGTAGCTTCATTTTCGGTTGTTTGAAATTGGAATCAACTTGTAGTTTCATTCTTGGCTCGTTTGAGCCCGGAAACAACTTGTAGCTTCATTATTGACTAGATTGAAGTTGGAAACAACTTGTAGCTTCATTCCAGACCCGTTTGAAGTTGAAAACAACTTGTAGCTTCATTTTCGGTTGTTTGAAATTGGAATCAACTTGTAGTTTCATTCTTGGCTCGTTTGAGCCCGGAAACAACTTGTAGCTTCATTATTGACTACATTGAAGTTGGAAACAACTTGTAGCTTCATTCCAGACTCGTTTGAAGTTAAATAAAACATGTAGCTTCATTTTCGGTTGTTTGAAATTGGAATCAACTTGTAGTTTCATTCTTGGCTCGTTTGAGCCCGGAAACAAGTTGTAGCTTAATTTTGACTACATTGAAGTTGGAAACAACTTGCAGCTTCATTCCAGACTCGTTTGAAGTTGAAAACAACATGTAGCTTCATTTTCGGTTGTTAGAAATTGGAATCAACTTGTAGTTTCATTCTTTGCTCGTTTGAGCCCGGAAACAACTTGTAGCTTCATTATTGACTAGATTGAAGTTGTAAACAACTTTTAGCTTCATTCCAGACTCGTTTGAAGTTGAAAACAACTTGTAGCTTCATTTTCGATTGTTTGAAATTGGAATCCTCTTGTAGTTTCATTCTTGGCTCGTTTGAGCCCGGAAACAACTTGTAGCTTCATTATTGACTAGATTGAAGTTGGAAACAACTTGTAGCTTCATTCCAGACCCGTTTGAAGTTGAAAACAACTTGTAGCTTCATTTTCGGTTGTTTGAAATTGGAATCAACTTGTAGTTTCATTCTTGGCTCGTTTGAGCCCGGAAACAACTTGTAGCTTCATTATTGACTAGATTGAAGTTGGAAACAACTTGTAGCTTCATTCCAGACCCGTTTGAAGTTGAAAACAACTTGTAGCTTCATTTTCGGTTGTTTGAAATTGGAATCAACTTGTAGTTTCATTCTTGGCTCGTTTGAGCCCGGAAACAACTTGTAGCTTCATTATTGACTAGATTGAAGTTGGAAACAACTTGTAGCTTCATTCCAGACCCGTTTGAAGTTGAAAACAACTTGTAGCTTCATTTTCGGTTGTTTGAAATTGGAATCAACTTGTAGTTTCATTCTTGGCTCGTTTGAGCCCGGAAACAACTTGTAGCTTCATTATTGACTAGATTGAAGTTGGAAACAACTTGTAGCTTCATTCCAGACCCGTTTGAAGTTGAAAACAACTTGTAGCTTCATTTTCGGTTGTTTGAAATTGGAATCAACTTGTAGTTTCATTCTTGGCTCGTTTGAGCCCGGAAACAACTTGTAGCTTCATTATTGACTAGATTGAAGTTGTAAACAACTTGTAGCTTCATTCCAGACTCGTTTGAAGTTGAAAACAACTTGTAGCTTCATTTTCGGTTGTTTGAAATTGGAATCAACTTGTAGTTTCATTCTTGGCTCGTTTGAGCCCGGAAACAACTTGTAGCTTCATTATTGACTAGATTGAAGTTGGAAACAACTTGTAGCTTCATTCCAGACCCGTTTGAAGTTGAAAACAACTTGTAGCTTCATTTTCGGTTGTTTGAAATTGGAATCAACTTGTAGTTTCATTCTTGGCTCGTTTGAGCCCGGAAACAACTTGTAGCTTCATTATTGACTACATTGAAGTTGGAAACAACTTGTAGCTTCATTCCAGACTCGTTTGAAGTTAAATAAAACATGTAGCTCCATTTTCAGTTGTTTGAAATTGGAATCAACTTGTAGTTTCATTCTTGGCTCGTTTGTGCCCGGAAACAAGTTGTAGCTTAATTTTGACTACATTGAAGTTGGAAACAACTTGTAGCTTCATTCCAGACTCGTTTGAAGTTGAAATCAACATGTAGCTTCATTTTCGGTTGTTAGAAATTGGAATCAACTTGTAGTTTCATTCTTTGCTCGTTTGAGCCCGGAAACAACTTGTAGCTTCATTATTGACTAGATTGAAGTTGTAAACAACTTTTAGCTTCATTCCAGACTCGTTTGAAGTTGAAAACAACTTGTAGCTTCATTTTCGGTTGTTTCAAATTGGAATCCACTTGTAGTTTCATTCTTGGCTCGTTTGAGCCCGGAAACAACTTGTAGCTTCATTATTGACTAGATTGAAGTTGGAAACAACTTGTAGCTTCATTCTAGACCCGTTTGAAGTTGAAAACAACTTGTAGCTTCATTTTCGGTTGTTTGAAATTGGAATCAACTTGTAGTTTCATTCTTGGCTCGTTTGAGCCCGGAAACAACTTGTAGCTTCATTATTGACTAGATTGAAGTTGTAAACAACTTTTAGCTTCATTCCAGACTCGTTTGAAGTTGAAAACAACTTGTAGCTTCATTTTCGGTTGTTTGAAATTGGAATCAACTTGTAGTTTCATTCTTGGCTCGTTTGAGCCCGGAAACAACTTGTAGCTTCATTATTGACTAGATTGAAGTTGGAAACAACTTGTAGCTTCATTCCAGACCCGTTTGAAGTTGAAAACAACTTGTAGCTTCATTTTCGGTTGTTTGAAATTGGAATCAACTTGTAGTTTCATTCTTGGCTCGTTTGAGCCCGGAAACAACTTGTAGCTTCATTATTGACTACATTGAAGTTGGAAACAACTTGTAGCTTCATTCCAGACTCGTTTGAAGTTAAATAAAACATGTAGCTTCATTTTCGGTTGTTTGAAATTGGAATCAACTTGTAGTTTCATTCTTGGCTCGTTTGAGCCCGGAAACAACTTGTAGCTTCATTATTGACTAGATTGAAGTTGGAAACAACTTGTAGCTTCATTCCAGACTCGTTTGAAGTTGAAAACAACATGTAGCTTCATTTTCGGTTGTTTGAAATTGGAATCAACTTGTAGTTTCATTCTTGGCTCGTTTGAGCCCGGAAACAACTTGTAGCTTCATTATTGACTAGATTGAAGTTGGAAACAACTTGTAGCTTCATTCCAGACCCGTTTGAAGTTGAAAACAACTTGTAGCTTCATTTTCGGTTGTTTGAAATTGGAATCAACTTGTAGTTTCATTCTTGGCTCGTTTGAGCCCGGAAACAACTTGTAGCTTCATTATTGACTAGATTGAAGTTGGAAACAACTTTTAGCTTCATTCCAGACTCGTTTGAAGTTGAAAACAACTTGTAGCTTCATTTTCGGTTGTTTGAAATTGGAATCAACTTGTAGTTTCATTCTTGGCTCGTTTGAGCCCGGAAACAACTTGTAGCTTCATTATTGACTAGATTGAAGTTGGAAACAACTTGTAGCTTCATTCCAGACCCGTTTGAAGTTGAAAACAACTTGTAGCTTCATTTTCGGTTGTTTGAAATTGGAATCAACTTGTAGTTTCATTCTTGGCTCGTTTGAGCCCGGAAACAACTTGTAGCTTCATTATGACTACATTGAAGTTGGAAACAACTTGTAGCTTCATTCCAGACTCGTTTGAGTTAAATAAAACATGTAGCGGTGCATTCATTTTCGGTTGTTTTAAATTGGAATCACCTGTAGTTTCATGCTTGCTCGTTATGAGCCCGAAACAAGTGTAGCTTAATTTAGGCCTACATTGAAGTTGAAACCACTTGCAGCAGCTTCAATTCCAGACTCGTTGAAGTTGAAAACACATGTAGCGTCAATTTTCGGGTGTTATAAATGGGAAGCAACTTGGTAGTTTCATTCTTTGCTCGTTTTGAGCCCCGGAAACAACTTGTAGCTTCATTATTGACTAGCTTGAAGTTTGTAAACAACTTTTAGCTTCTCCAGATCGTTGAAAGTTGCAAACAACTTGTAGCTTCATGTTCCGATTTTTGGAAAGTGGAATCCTCTTGTAGTTTCATGCTTGGCTCGTTTGAGCTCGTAACAACTTCGAGCTTCAGTATTGACTACAATTGAAGTTGGAAACAACTTGTAGCGTCATTCCATACTCGTTTGAGAAGTTCAATAAAACATGGTAGCTCCATTTTTTCAGTTGTTATTTGAAATTGGAATCAACTTGTAGTTCATTCTGGCTCGTTTGTGCCCGGACACAAGTTGTAGCTTCATTTTGACTACATTGAAGTTGGAACCAACTTGTAAAAGCCTTCATTCCAACTCGTTTGCGAAGTTGGAAAACAACATGTAGCTTCGTTCGTTTGGTAGAAATGGGATCAACTTGTAGTTTCATTCTTGTGCTCGTTTGAGTCCCGGAAACAACTTGGAGCTTCATTATTGACGAGATGGAAGGTTTTAAACAACTTTTAGCTTCATTCCAGACTCGTTTTGAAGTTGAAAACAACTTGTAGCTTTATTGCGGTTTGTTTCAAATTGGGGAATCCACTTGTAGTTTCATTCTTGGCTTCCGTTTGGCCCGGAACACTTGTAGCTTCATTATTGTGACGAGATTGAAAGTTGGAAACAACTTGGTAGCTTCATTCTAGAACCCCCTTTGAAAGTTGAAAAAACACTTGTATCGTCAATTTTCGCTTGTTAAATTGGAATCAACTGTGTTGCATTCTTGGCTCGTTTGAGCCGGAAACAACTTATAGCTTTCAATTATTGACGAGATTGAAGTTGTAACACTTTTAGCTTCATTCCACCAGACTCGTTTGAAGTTGAAAACACTTGTAGCTTCATTTTCGTTTCGTTGTTTGAATTGAATCACTTGTAGTTGCATTCTTGGCTCGTTTGAGCCCGAACAACTTGTAGCTTCATTATTGACTAGATGAAGTTGGAGAACAACGTGTAGCTTCATTCCAGACCCGTTTGAAGTTGAAAACAACTTGTAGCTTCATTTTTCCGGTTGTTTGAAATTGGAATCAACTTGTAGTTTCATCTTGCCTCGTTTTGAGCCCGAAACACTGTAGCTCCGTCATTAGCGACTAGCATTGAAGTTGGAACAACTGTGTAGCTTCATTCCAGACTCGTTTGAAGTGAAATAAACATGGTAGCTTCATTTTTCGGTTGTGTGAATTGGAACAACTTGTACGTTTCATTCTTGGCTCCGTTTGCGACCGAAACAAGTTGTAGCTTAATTTTGACGACATTGAGTTGGAAACAACTTGCAAGCTTTCATTCCAGACGCCGTTTGAAGTTAAAAGCAACATGTAGCTATCAGTTTCGGTTGTATAGAAAGTGAATCAACTGGTAGTTGTCATCTTGCTCGTTTTGAGCCGGAAACAACTTGTACTTCATTATTGACTAGATTGAAGTTGTAAACAACTTTAGCGTCATCCAGACTCGTTTGAAGTTGAGAACAACTTTTAGTTCTTTCGGATTGTTTCAATTGAATCCACTTTAGTTCATCTTGGCTCGTTTGAGCCCGGAAACAAAACTTGTAGGCGTCATTATTGACGAGATGGAAGTTGGAAACAAACTTTTAGCCTTCATTCTAGACCGTTGAAGTGTAAAACAACTTAGAGCTTGCTTTTCGTTGTTTGAAATTGGAATCAACTTGTATTTTCATTCTTGCTCTTTTGAGCCCGAAACAAACTTAGAGCTGCATGATTGACTAAAGATTGAAGTTGTAAACAACGTTTAGTCTTCATTCCAGACTCGTTTTGAAGTTAAAACACCTTGTAAAAGCTTCATTTTCGTTGTTTGAAATTGGAATCAACTTGTAGTTTCATTCTTGGCGAGGTTGAGCCCGGGAAAACAACTTGTAGCTTCATTATTGACTAGATGAAGTGGGAAACAACTTGGAGGCTTCATTCCAACCCGTTTTGAAGTAAAACAAAGTGTAGCTTCATTTTTGGTTGTTTGAAATGGGAAGCACTGTAGTTTCATTCTTGGCTCGTTTGAGCCCAGGAACACCTGGTACTTCATTATCGACTACATGGAAGTTGAACACTGTAGCTGGCATTCCAGACTTCTTGAAGGTAAAGAAAAACATGTAGCTTTCATGTTCGTGTTTTTGAAATTGGAAAACTTGTAGTTTTCATTCTTGGCTCGTTTGAGCCGAAACAAGTTGTAAGCTTAATTTTGCCTACATTGAAGGTGACACAACTTGCAGCCTTCATTCCAACCGTTTGAAGTTGAAAACACATGGAGCGTCATTTTCGGTTTGTTAGAAAGTGGAATCAACGTGTAGTTTCATTCTTCGCTCGGTTAGCCCGGACACACTTGTACTTTCATTATGGGACTAGATTGGAAGGTGTAAACAACTTTTAGCTTCATGCCAGACTCGTTTGAAGTGAAAACAACTTGTAGCTTCATTTTTCGGATTGTTGTTGAAATTGGAATCATCTTGTAGTTTTAATTCTTGGCTCGTTGAGCCGGAAAACACTTTGTAGCT
>NC_030383.2:26822338-26992598 GCF_001625215.2 Daucus carota subsp. sativus
GAAGCTACAAGTTGTTTCCAACTTCAATCTAGTCAATAATGAAGCTACAAGTTGTGTTCGGTCTCAAACGAGTCAATAATGAAACTACATGTTGATCCAATTTGAAACAACCGAAAATGAAGCTACAAGTTGCTTTTAACTTCAAACGAGTCTGGAATGAAGCCACAAGTTGTTTCCAACTTCAATCTAGTCAATAATGAAGCTACAAGTTGTTTCCGAGCTCTAACGAGTCAAGAATGGAACTACACGTTGATTCCAATTTCAAACAACTGAAAATGAAGCTACAAGTTGTTTTCAACTTTGAAAGAGTCTGGAATGAAACCACAAGTTGTTTTCAACCTCAATCTAGTCAATAATGAAGCTACAAGTTGTTTCCGGGTTCAAACGAGTCAAGAATGAAACTACAAGTTGATTCCGATTTCAAACAACTGAAAATGAAGCTACAAGTTGTTTTCAACTTCAAAAGAGTCTGGAATGAAGCTACAAGTTGTTTCCAACTTCAATCTAGTCAATAATGAAGCTACAAGTTGTGTTCGGGCTCAAACGAGTCAATAACAAAACTACATGTTGATCCAATTTTAAACAACCGAAAATGAAGCTACAAGTTGCTTTCAACTTCAAACGAGTCTGGAATGAAGCCACAAGTTGTTTCCAACTTCAATCTAGTCAATAATGAAGCTACAAGTTGTTTCCGGGCTCAAACGAGTCAAGAATGGAACTACAAGTTGATTCCAATTTCAAACAACTGAAAATGAAGCTACAAGTTGTTTTCAACTTTGAAAGAGTCTGGAATGAAACCACAAGTTGTTTCCAACCTCAATCTAGTCAATAATGAGGCTACAAGTTGTTTCCGGGTTCAAACGAGTCAAGAATGAAACTACAAGTTGATTCCAATTTCAAACAACTGAAAATGAAGCTACAAGTTATTTTCAACTTCAAAAGAGTCTGGAATGAAGCAACAAGTTGTTTCCAACATCAATCTAGTCAATAATGAAGCTACAAGTTGTGTTCGGACTCAAACGAGTCAATAATGAAACTACAAGTTGATCCAATTTCAAACAACCGAAAATGAAGCTACAAGTTGCTTTGAACTTCAAACGAGTCTGGAATAAAGCTACAAGTTGATTCCAACTTCAATCGAGTCAATAATGAAGCTACAAGTTGTTTCCAGGCTCAAACGAGTCAAGAATGAAACTACAAGTTGATTCCAATTTCAAACAACGATAAATGAAGTTACAAGTCGTTTTCAACCTCAAACGAGTCTGAATGAAGCTACAAGTTGTTTCCACTTTCAATCTAGTCAATAATGAAGCTACAAGTTATTTTCAGGCTCAAAAGAGTCAAGAATGAAACTACAAGTTGATCCAATTTCAGACAACCGAAAATGAAGCTACAAGTTGTTTTCAACTTCAAACGAGTCAGGAATGAAGCTACAGGTTGTTTCCAACTTCAATCGAGTCAATAATGAAGCTACAAGTTGTGTTCGGTCTCAAACGAGTCAATAATGAAACTACAAGTTGATCCAATTTCAAACAACCAAAAATGAAGCTACAAGTCATTTTCAACTTGAAATGAGTCTGGAATGAAGCTACAAGTTGTTTCCACGTTCAATCTACTCGGTAATGAAGGTACAAGTTGTTTTCGGGCTCAAACGAGTTAAGAATGAAACTACAAGGTGATCCAATTTCAAACAACCGAAAATGAAGCTACAAGTTGTTTTCAACTTCAAACGAGTCTGGAATGAAGCTAAATTTGTTTTCAACTTCAAATGAGTCTGGAATGAAGCTACAAGTTGTTTCCAACTTCAAACGACTCAATAATGGAGCTACAAGTTGTTTCCGGGCTCAAACGAATCAAGAATGAAACTACAAGTTGATTCCAATTTCAAAAAACCGAATATGAAGCTACAAGTTGTTTTCAACTTCAAACGAGTCTGGAATGAAGCCACAAGTTGTTTCCAACTTCAATCTAGTCAATAATGAAGCTACAAGTTGTTTCCGGGCTCAAACGAGTCAAGAATGGAACTACAAGTTGATTCCAATTTCAAACAACTGAAAATGAAGCTACAAGTTGTTTTCAACTTCGAAAGAGTCTGGAATGAAGCTACAAGTTGTTTCCAACTTCAATCTAGTCAATAATGAAGCTACAAGTTGTGTTCGGGCTCAAACGAGTCAATAATGAAACTACAAGTTGATCCAATTTCAAACAACCGAAAATGAAGCTCTAAGTTGCTTTCAACTTCAAACGAGTCTGGAATGAAGCCACAAGTTGTTTCCAACTTCAATCTAGTCAATAATGAAGCTACAAGTTGTTTCCGTGCTCAAACGAGTCAAGAATGGAACTACAAGTTTATTCCAATTTCAAACAACTGAAAATGAAGCTACAAGTTGTTTTCAACTTTGGAAGAGTCTGGAATGAAACCACAAGTTGTTTCCAATCTCAATCTAGTCAATAATGAAGCTACAAGTTGTTTCCGGGTTCAAACGAGTCAATAATGAAACTACAAGTTGATCCAATTTCAAACAACCGAAAATGAAGCTACAAGTTGCTTTCAACTTCAAACGAGTCTGTTATAAAGCTACAAGTTGATTCCAACTTCAATCGAGTCAATAATGAAGCTACAAGTTGTTTCCAGGCTCAAACGAGTCAAGAATGAAACTAAAAGATGATTCCAATTTCAAACAACGAAAAATGAAGTTACAAGTCGTTTTCAACTTCAAACAAGTCTAGAATGAAGCTACAAGTTGTTTCCACGTTCAATCTAGTCAATAATGAAGCTACAAGTTATTTTCAGGCTCAAAAGAGTCAAGAATGAAACTACAAGTTGATCCAATTTCAAACAACCGAAAATGAAGCTACAAGTTGTTTTCAACTTCAAACGAGTCAGGAATGAAGCTACAGGTTGTTTCCAACTTCAATCGAGTCAATAATGAAGCTACAAGTTGTGTTCGGTCTCAAACGAGTCAATAATGAAACTACAAGTTGATCCAATTTCAAACAACCAAAAATGAAGCTACAAGTCATTTTCAACTTGAAATGAGTCTGGAATGAAGCTACAAGTTGTTTCCACGTTCAATCTACTCGGTAATGAAGGTACAAGTTGTTTTCGGGCTCAAACGAGTTAAGAATGAAACTACAAGGTGATCCAATTTCAAACAACCGAAAATGAAGCTACAAGTTGTTTTCAACTTCAAACGAGTCTGGAATGAAGCTAAATTTGTTTTCAACTTCAAATGAGTCTGGAATGAAGCTACAAGTTGTTTCCAACTTCAAACGACTCAATAATGGAGCTACAAGTTGTTTCCGGGCTCAAACGAATCAAGAATGAAACTACAAGTTGATTCCAATTTCAAAAAACCGAATATGAAGCTACAAGTTGTTTTCAACTTCAAACGAGTCTGGAATGAAGCCACAAGTTGTTTCCAACTTCAATCTAGTCAATAATGAAGCTACAAGTTGTTTCCGGGCTCAAACGAGTCAAGAATGGAACTACAAGTTGATTCCAATTTCAAACAACTGAAAATGAAGCTACAAGTTGTTTTCAACTTCGAAAGAGTCTGGAATGAAGCTACAAGTTGTTTCCAACTTCAATCTAGTCAATAATGAAGCTACAAGTTGTGTTCGGGCTCAAACGAGTCAATAATGAAACTACAAGTTGATCCAATTTCAAACAACCGAAAATGAAGCTCTAAGTTGCTTTCAACTTCAAACGAGTCTGGAATGAAGCCACAAGTTGTTTCCAACTTCAATCTAGTCAATAATGAAGCTACAAGTTGTTTCCGTGCTCAAACGAGTCAAGAATGGAACTACAAGTTTATTCCAATTTCAAACAACTGAAAATGAAGCTACAAGTTGTTTTCAACTTTGGAAGAGTCTGGAATGAAACCACAAGTTGTTTCCAATCTCAATCTAGTCAATAATGAAGCTACAAGTTGTTTCCGGGTTCAAACGAGTCAATAATGAAACTACAAGTTGATCCAATTTCAAACAACCGAAAATGAAGCTACAAGTTGCTTTCAACTTCAAACGAGTCTGTAATAAAGCTACAAGTTGATTCCAACTTCAATCGAGTCAATAATGAAGCTACAAGTTGTTTCCAGGCTCAAACGAGTCAAGAATGAAACTAAAAGATGATTCCAATTTCAAACAACGAAAAATGAAGTTACAAGTCGTTTTCAACTTCAAACAAGTCTAGAATGAAGCTACAAGTTGTTTCCACGTACAATCTAGTCAATAATGAAGCTACAAGTTATTTTCAAGCTCAAAAGAGTCAAGAATGAAACTACAAGTTGATCCAATTTCAGACAACCGAAAATGAAGCTACAAGTTGTTTTCAACTTCGAACGAGTCAGGAATGAAGCTACAGGTTGTTTCCAACTTCAATCGAGTCAATAATGAAGCTACAAGTTATTTCTGGGCTCAAACGAGTCAATAATGAAACTACATGTTGATCCAATTTCAAACAACCGAAAATGAAGCTACAAGTTTCTTTCAACTTCAAAGGAGTCTGGAATGAATCCTCAAGTTGTTTCCAACTTCAATCTAGTCAATAATGAAGGTACAAGTTGTTTCTGGGCTCAAACGAGTCAAGAATGGAACTACAAGTTGATTCCAATTTCAAACAACTGAAAATGAAGCTACAAGTTGTTTTCATCTTCGAAAGAGTCTGGAATGAAGCCACAAGTTGTTTCCAACCGTAATCTAGTCAATAATGAAGCTACAAGTTGTTTCCGGGTTCAAACGAGTCAAGAATGAAACTACAAGTTGATTCCAATTTCAAACAACTGAAAATGAAGCTACAAGTTGTTTTCAATTTCAAAAGAGTCTGGAAAAAAGCTACAAGTTGTTTCCAACTTCAATCTAGTCAATAATGAAGCTACAAGTTGTGATCGGGCTCAAAAGAGTCAATAATGAAGCTACATGTTGATCCAATTTCAAACAACCGAAAATGAAGCTACAAGTTGCTTTCAACTTGAAACGAGTCTGGAATGAAGTCACAAGTTGTTTCCAACTTCAATCTAGTCAATAATGAAGCTACAAGTTGTTTCCGGGCTCAAACGAGTCAAGAATGGAACTACAAGTTGATTCCAATTTCAAACAACTGAAAATGAAGCTACAAGTTGTTTTCAACTTTGAAAGAGTCTAGATTGAAATCACAAGTTGTTTCCAACCTATATCTAGCCAATAATGAAGCTACAAGTTGTTTCCGGGTTCAAACGAGTCAAGAATTAAACTACAAGTTGATTCCAATTTCAAACAACTGAAAATGAAGCTACAAGTTGTTTTCAACTTTAAAAAGTCTGGAATGTAGCTACAAGTTGTTTCCAACATCAATCTAGTCAATAATGAAGCTACAAGTTGTGTTCGGGCTCAAACGAGTCAATAATGAAACTACAAGTTGATCCAATTTCAAACAACCGAAAATGAAGCTACAAGTTGCTTTCAACTTCAAACGAGTCTGGAATAAAGCTACAAGTTGATTTCAACTTCAATCGAGTCAATAATGAAGCTACAAGTTGTTTCCAGGCTCAAACAAGTCAAGAATGATACTACAAGTTGTTTTCGGGCTCAAACGAGTTAAGAATGAAACTACAAGGTGATCCAATTGCAAACAACCGAAAATGAAGCTACAATTTGTTTTCAACTTCAAACGAGTCTGGAATGAAGCTAAATTTTTTTTTCGCTCGAAACGAGTCTGGAATGAAGCTACAAGTTGTTTCCAACTTCAAACGACTCAATAATGAAGCTACAAGTTGTTTCCGGGCTCAAACGAATCAAGAATGAAACTACAAGTTGATTCCAATTTCAAACAACCGAATATGAAGCTACAAGATGTTTTCAAATTCAAACGAGTCTGGAATGAAGCCACAAGTTGTTTCCAACTTCAATCTAGTCAATAATGAATCTACAAGTTGTTTCCGGGCTTAAACGAGTCAAGAACGGAACTACAAGTTGATTCCAATTTCAAACAACTGAAAATGAAGCTACAAGTTGTTTTCAACTTCGAAAGAGTCTGGAATGAAACCACAAGTTGTGTCCAACCTCAATCTAGTCAATAATGAAGCTACAAGTTGTTTCCGGTTTCAAACGAGTCAAGAATGAAATTACAAGTTGATTCCAATTTCAAACAACGATAAATGAAGTTACAAGTCGTTTTCAACCTCAAACGAGTCTGAATGAAGCTACAAGTTGTTTCCACGTTCAATCTAGTCAATAATGAAGAAGTTATTTTCATGCTCAAAAGAGTCAAGAATGAAACTACAAGTTGATCCAATTTCAGACAACCGAAAATGAAGCTACAAGTTGTTTTCAACTTCAAACGAGTCAGGAATGAAGCTACAGGTTGTTTCCAACTTCAATCGAGTCAATAATGAAGCTACAAGTTGTGTTCGGTCTCAAACGAGTCAATAATGAAACTACAAGTTGATCCAATTTCAAACAACCAAAAATGAAGCTACAAGTCGTTTTCAACTTGAAATGAGTCTTGAATGAAGCTACAAGTTGTTTCCAAGTTCAATCTACTCGGTAATGAAGGTACAAGTTGTTTTCGGGCTCAAACGAGTTAAGAATGAAACTACAAGTTGATTCCAATTTCAAAAAACCGAATATGAAGCTACAAGTTGTTTTCAACTTCAAACGAGTCTGGAATGAAGCCACAAGTTGTTTCCAACTTCAATCTAGTCAATAATGAAGCTACAAGTTGTTTCCGGGCTCAAACGAGTCAAGAATGGAACTACAAGTTGATTCCAATTTCAAACAACTGAAAATGAAGCTACAAGTTGTTTTCAACTTCGAAAGAGTCTGGAATGAAGCTACAAGTTGTTTCCAACTTCAATCTAGTCAATAATGAAGCTACAAGTTGTTTCCGGGTTCAATCGAGTCAAGAATGAAACTACAAGTTGATTCCAATTTCGAACAACTGAAAATGAAGCTACAAGTTCTTTTCAACTTCAAAAGACTCTGGAATGAAGCTACAAGTTGTTTCCAACTTCAATCTAGTCAATAATGAAGCTACAAGTTGTGTTCGGGCTCAAACGAGTCAATAATGAAACTACAAGTTGATCCAATTTCAAACAACCGAAAATGAAGCTCTAAGTTGCTTTCAACTTCAAACGAGTCTGGAATGAAGCCACAAGTTGTTTCCAACTTCAATCTAGTCAATAATGAAGCTACAAATTGTTTCCATGCTCAAACGAGTCAAGAATGGAACTACAAGTTTATTCCAATTTCAAACAACTGAAAATGAAGCTACAAGTTGTTTTTAACTTTGGAAGAGTCTGGAATGAAACCACAAGTTGTTTCCAATCTCAATCTAGTCAATAATGAAGCTACAAGTTGTTTCCGGGTTCAAACGAGTCAATAATGAAACTACAAGTTGATCCAATTTCAAACAACCGAAAATGAAGCTACAAGTTGCTTTCAACTTCAAACGAGTCTGTAATAAAGCTACAAGTTGATTCCAACTTCAATCGAGTCAATAATGAAGCTACAAGTTGTTTCCAGGCTCAAATGAGTCAAGAATGAAACTAAAAGATGATTCCAATTTCAAACAACGAAAAATGAAGTTACAAGTCGTTTTTAACTTCAAACAAGTCTAGAATGAAGCTACAAGTTGTTTCCACGTACAATCTAGTCAATAATGAAGCTACAAGTTATTTTCAGGCTCAAAAGAGTCAAGAATGAAACTACAAGTTGATCCAATTTCAGACAACCGAAAATGAAGCTACAAGTTGTTTTCAACTTCGAACGAGTCAGGAATGAAGCTATAGGTTGTTTCCAACTTCAATCGAGTCAATAATGAAGCTACAAGTTGTTTCCGGGCTCAAACGAGTCAATAATGAAACTACATGTTGATCCAATTTCAAACAACCGAAAATGAAGCTACAAGTTTCTTTCAACTTCAAAGGAGTCTGGAATGAAGCCTCAAGTTGTTTCCAACTTCAATCTAGTCAATAATGAAGGTACAAGTTGTTTCTGGGCTCAAACGAGTCAAGAATGGAACTACAAGTTGATTCCAATTTCAAACAACTGAAAATGAAGCTACAAGTTGTTTTCATCTTTGAAAGAGTCTGGAATGAAGCCACAAGTTGTTTCCAACCGTAATCTAGTCAATAATGAAGCTACAAGTTGTTTCCGGGTTCAAACGAGTCAAGAATGAAACTACAAGTTGATTCCAATTTCAAACAACTGAAAATGAAGCTACAAGTTGTTTTCAATTTCAAAAGAGTCTGGAATAAAGCCACAAGTTGTTTCCAACTTCAATCTAGTCAATAATGAAGCTACAAGTTGTGTTCGGGCTCAAACGAGTTAGTAATGAAGCTACATGTTGATCCCATTTCAAACAACCGAAAATGAAGCTACAAGTTGCTTTCAACTTGAAACGAGTCTGGAATGAAGCCACAAGTTGTTTCCAACTTCAATCTAGTCAATAATGAAGCTACAAGTTGTTTTCAACTTTGGAAGAGTCTGGAATGAAACCACAAGTTGTTTCCAATCTCAATCTAGTCAATAATGAAGCTACAAGTTGTTTCCGGGTTCAAACGAGTCAATAATGAAACTACAAGTTGATCCAATTTCAAACAACCGAAAATGAAGCTACAAGTTGCTTTCAACTTCAAACGAGTCTGTAATAAAGCTACAAGTTGATTCCAACTTCAATCGAGTCAATAATGAAGCTACAAGTTGTTTCCAGGCTCAAATGAGTCAAGAATGAAACTAAAAGATGATTCCAATTTCAAACAACGAAAAATGAAGTTACAAGTCGTTTTTAACTTCAAACAAGTCTAGAATGAAGCTACAAGTTGTTTCCACGTACAATCTAGTCAATAATGAAGCTACAAGTTATTTTCAAGCTCAAAAGAGTCAAGAATGAAACTACAAGTTGATCCAATTTCAGACAACCGAAAATGAAGCTACAAGTTGTTTTCAACTTCGAACGAGTCAGGAATGAAGCTACAGGTTGTTTCCAACTTCAATCGAGTCAATAATAAAGCTACAAGTTATTTCTGGGCTCAAACGAGTCAATAATGAAACTACATGTTGATCCAATTTCAAACAACCGAAAATGAAGCTACAAGTTTCTTTCAACTTCAAAGGAGTCTGGAATGAAGCCTCAAGTTGTTTCCAACTTCAATCTAGTCAATAATGAAGGTACAAGTTGTTTCTGGGCTCAAACGAGTCAAGAATGGAACTACAAGTTGATTCCAATTTCAAACAACTGAAAATGAAGCTACAAGTTGTTTTCATCTTCGAAAGAGTCTGGAATGAAGCCACAAGTTGTTTCCAACCGTAATCTAGTCAATAATGAAGCTACAAGTTGTTTCCGGGTTCAAACGAGTCAAGAATGAAACTACAAGTTGATTCCAATTTCAAACAACTGAAAATGAAGCTACAAGTTGTTTTCAATTTCAAAAGAGTCTGGAATAAAGCTACAAGTTGTTTCCAACTTCAATCTAGTCAATAATGAAGCTACAAGTTGTGATCGGGCTCAAAAGAGTCAATAATGAAGCTACATGTTGATCCAATTTCAAACAACCGAAAATGAAGCTACAAGTTGCTTTCAACTTGAAACGAGTCTGGAATGAAGTCACAAGTTGTTTCAAACTTCAATCTAGTCAATAATGAAGCTACAAGTTGTTTCCGGGCTCAAACGAGTCAAGAATGGAACTACAAGTTGATTCCAATTTCAAACAACTGAAAATGAAGCTACAAGTTGTTTTCAACTTTGAAAGAGTCTAGAATGAAATCACAAGTTGTTTCCAACCTCAATCTAGCCAATAATGAAGCTACAAGTTGTTTCCGGGTTCAAACGAGTCAAGAATTAAACTACAAGTTGATTCCAATTTCAAACAACTGAAAATGAAGCTACAAGTTGTTTTCAACTTTAAAAAGTCTGGAATGTAGCTACAAGTTGTTTCCAACATCAATCTAGTCAATAATGAAGCTACAAGTTGTGTTCGGGCTCAAACGAGTCAATAATGAAACTACAAGTTGATCCAATTTCAAACAACCGAAAATGAAGCTACAAGTTGCTTTCAACTTCAAACGAGTCTGGAATAAAGCTACAAGTTGATTTCAACTTCAATCGAGTCAATAATGAAGCTACAAGTTGTTTCCAGGCTCAAACAAGTCAAGAATGATACTACAAGTTGTTTTCGGGCTCAAACGAGTTAAGAATGAAACTACAAGGTGATCCAATTGCAAACAACCGAAAATGAAGCTACAATTTGTTTTCAACTTCAAACGAGTCTGGAATGAAGCTAAATTTTTTTTTCGCTCGAAACGAGTCTGGAATGAAGCTACAAGTTGTTTCCAACTTCAAACGACTCAATAATGAAGCTACAAGTTGTTTCCGGGCTCAAACGAATCAAGAATGAAACTACAAGTTGATTCCAATTTCAAACAACCGAATATGAAGCTACAAGATGTTTTCAAATTCAAACGAGTCTGGAATGAAGCCACAAGTTGTTTCCAACTTCAATCTAGTCAATAATGAATCTACAAGTTGTTGCCGGGCTTAAACGAGTCAAGAACGGAACTACAAGTTGATTCCAATTTCAAACAACTGAAAATGAAGCTACAAGTTGTTTTCAACTTCGAAAGAGTCTGGAATGAAACCACAAGTTGTGTCCAACCTCAATCTAGTCAATAATGAAGCTACAAGTTGTTTCCGGTTTCAAACGAGTCAAGAATGAAATTACAAGTTGATTCCAATTTCAAACAACGATAAATGAAGTTACAAGTCGTTTTCAACCTCAAACGAGTCTGAATGAAGCTAAAAGTTGTTTCCACGTTCAATCTAGTCAATAATGAAGAAGTTATTTTCATGCTCAAAAGAGTCAAGAATGAAACTACAAGTTGATCCAATTTCAGACAACCGAAAATGAAGCTACAAGTTGTTTTCAACTTCAAACGAGTCAGGAATGAAGCTACAGGTTGTTTCCAACTTCAATCGAGTCAATAATGAAGCCACAAGTTGTGTTCGGTCTCAAACGAGTCAATAATGAAACTACAAGTTGATCCAATCTCAAACAACCAAAAATGAAGCTACAAGTCGTTTTCAACTTGAAATGAGTCTGGAATGAAGCTACAAGTTGTTTCCACGTTCAATCTACTCGGTAATGAAGGTACAAGTTGTTTTCGGGCTCAAACGAGTTAAGAATGAAACTACAAGGTGATCCAATTTCAAACAAACGAAAAATGAAGCTACAAGTTGTTTTCAACTTCAAACGAGTCTGGAATGAAGCTAAATTTGTTTTCAACTTCAAATGAGTCTGGAATGAAGCTACAAGTTGTTTCCAACTTCAAACGACTCAATAATGGAGCTACAAGTTGTTTCCGGGCTCAAACGAATCAAGAATGAAACTACAAGTTGATTCCAATTTCAAAAAACCGAATATGAAGCTACAAGTTGTTTTCAACTTCAAACGAGTCTGGAATGAAGCCACAAGTTGTTTCCAACTTCAATCTAGTCAATAATGAAGCTACAAGTTGTTTCCGGGCTCAAACGAGTCAAGAATGGAACTACAAGTTGATTCCAATTTCAAACAACTGAAAATGAAGCTACAAGTTGTTTTCAACTTCGAAAGAGTCTGGAATGAAGCTACAAGTTGTTTCCAACTTCAATCTAGTCAATAATGAAGCTACAAGTTGTTTCCGGGTTCAATCGAGTCAAGAATGAAACTACAAGTTGATTCCAATTTCGAACAACTGAAAATGAAGCTACAAGTTCTTTTCAACTTCAAAAGAGTCTGGAATGAAGCTACAAGTTGTTTCCAACTTCAATCTAGTCAATAATGAAGCTACAAGTTGTGTTCGGGCTCAAACGAGTCAATAATGAAACTACAAGTTGATTCAATTTCAAACAACCGAAAATGAAGCTCTAAGTTGCTTTCAACTTCAAACGAGTCTGGAATGAAGCCACAAGTTGTTTCCAACTTCAATCTAGTCAATAATGAAGCTACAAGTTGTTTCCATGCTCAAACGAGTCAAGAATGGAACTACAAGTTTATTCCAATTTCAAACAACTGAAAATGAAGCTACAAGTTGTTTTCAACTTTGGAAGAGTCTGGAATGAAACCACAAGTTGTTTCCAATCTCAATCTAGTCAATAATGAAGCTACAAGTTGTTTCCGGGTTCAAACGAGTCAATAATGAAACTACAAGTTGATCCAATTTCAAACAACCGAAAATGAAGCTCTAAGTTGCTTTCAACTTCAAACGAGTCTGGAATGAAGCCACAAGTTGTTTCCAACTTCAATCTAGTCAATAATGAAGCTACAAGTTGTTTCCGTGCTCAAACGAGTCAAGAATGGAACTACAAGTTTATTCCGATTTCAAACAACTGAAAATGAAGCTACAAGTTGTTTTCAACTTTGGAAGAGTCTGGAATGAAACCACAAGTTGTTTCCAATCTCAATCTAGTCAATAATGAAGCTACAAGTTGTTTCCGGGTTCAAACGAGTCAAGAATGAAACTACAAGTTGATTCCAATTTCAAACAACTGAAAATGAAGCTACAAGTTGTTTTCAATTTCAAAAGAGTCTGGAATAAAGCTACAAGTTGTTTCCAACTTCAATCTAGTCAATAATGAAGCTACAAGTTGTGTTCGGGCTCAAACGAGTTAGTAATGAAGCTACATGTTGATCCCATTTCAAACAACCGAAAATGAAGCTACAAGTTGCTTTCAACTTGAAACGAGTCTGGAATGAAGCCACAAGTTGTTTCCAACTTCAATCTAGTCAATAATGAAGCTACAAGTTGTTTCCGGGCTCAAACGAGTCAAGAATGGAACTACAAGTTGATTCCAATTTCAAACAACTGAAAATGAAGCTACAAGTTGTTTTCAACTTTGAAAGATTCTAGAATGAAATCACAAGTTGTTTCCAACCTCAATCTAGCCAATAATGAAGCTACAAGTTGTTTCCGGTTTCAAACGAGTCAAGAATTAAACTACAAGTTGATTCCAATTTCAAACAACTGAAAATGAAGCTACAAGTTGTTTTCAACTTTAAAAAAGTCTGGAATGTAGCTACAAGTTGTTTCCAACATCAATCTAGTCAATAATGAAGCTACAAGTTGTGTTCGGGCTCAAACGAGTCAATAATGAAACTACAAGTTGATCCAATTTCAAACAACCGAAAATGAAGCTCTAAGTTGCTTTCAACTTCAAACGAGTCTGGAATGAAGCCACAAGTTGTTTCCAACTTCAATCTAGTCAATAATGAAGCTACAAGTTGTTTCCGTGCTCAAACGAGTCAAGAATGGAACTACAAGTTTATTCCAATTTCAAACAACTGAAAATGAAGCTACAAGTTGTTTTCAACTTTTGAAGAGTCTGGAATGAAACCACAAGTTGTTTCCAATCTCAATCTAGTCAATAATGAAGCTACAAGTTGTTTCCGGGTTCAAACGAGTCAATAATGAAACTACAAGTTGATCCAATTTCAAACAACTGAAAATGAAGCAACAAGTTGTTTTCAACTTTGAAAGAGTCTAGAATGAAATCACAAGTTGTTTCCAACCTCAATCTAGCCAATAATGAAGCTACAAGTTGTTTCCGGTTTCAAACGAGTCAAGAATTAAACTACAAGTTGATTCCAATTTCAAACAACTGAAAATGAAGCTACAAGTTGTTTTCAACTTTAAAAAAGTCTGGAATGTAGCTACAAGTTGTTTCCAACATCAATCTAGTCAATAATGAAGCTACAAGTTGTGTTCGGGCTCAAACGAGTCAATAATGAAACTACAAGTTGATCCAATTTCAAACAACCGAAAATGAAGCTCTAAGTTGCTTTCAACTTCAAACGAGTCTGGAATGAAGCCACAAGTTGTTTCCAACTTCAATCTAGTCAATAATGAAGCTACAAGTTGTTTCCGTGCTCAAACGAGTCAAGAATGGAACTACAAGTTTATTCCGATTTCAAACAACTGAAAATGAAGCTACAAGTTGTTTTCAACTTTGGAAGAGTCTGGAATGAAACCACAAGTTGTTTCCAATCTCAATCTAGTCAATAATGAAGCTACAAGTTGTTTCCGGGTTCAAACGAGTCAATAATGAAACTACAAGTTGATCCAATTTCAAACAACCGAAAATGAAGCTACAAGTTGCTTTCAACTTCAAACGAGTCTGTAATAAAGCTACAAGTTGATTCCAACTTCAATCGAGTCAATAATGAAGCTACAAGTTGTTTCCAGGCTCAAATGAGTCAAGAATGAAACTAAAAGATGATTCCAATTTCAAACAACGAAAAATGAAGTTACAAGTCGTTTTTAACTTCAAACAAGTCTAGAATGAAGCTACAAGTTGTTTCCACGTACAATCTAGTCAATAATGAAGCTACAAGTTATTTTCAGGCTCAAAAGAGTCAAGAATGAAACTACAAGTTGATCCAATTTCAGACAACTGAAAATGAAGCTACAAGTTGTTTTCAACTTCGAACGAGTCAGGAATGAAGCTATAGGTTGTTTCCAACTTCAATCGAGTCAATAATGAAGCTACAAGTTGTTTCCGGGCTCAAACGAGTCAATAATGAAACTACATGTTGATCCAATTTCAAACAACCGAAAATGAAGCTACAAGTTTCTTTCAACTTCAAAGGAGTCTGGAATGAAGCCTCAAGTTGTTTCCAACTTCAATCTAGTCAATAATGAAGGTACAAGTTGTTTCTGGGCTCAAACGAGTCAAGAATGGAACTACAAGTTGATTCCAATTTCAAACAACTGAAAATGAAGCTACAAGTTGTTTTCATCTTTGAAAGAGTCTGTAATGAAGCCACAAGTTGTTTCCAACCGTAATCTAGTCAATAATGAAGCTACAAGTTGTTTCCGGGTTCAAACGAGTCAAGAATGAAACTACAAGTTGATTCCAATTTCAAACAACTGAAAATGAAGCTACAAGTTGTTTTCAATTTCAAAAGAGTCTGGAATAAAGCTACAAGTTGTTTCCAACTTCAATCTAGTCAATAATGAAGCTACAAGTTGTGTTCGGGCTCAAACGAGTGAGTAATGAAGCTACATGTTGATCCCATTTCAAACAACCGAAAATGAAGCTACAAGTTGCTTTCAACTTGAAACGAGTCTGGAATGAAGCCACAAGTTGTTTCCAACTTCAATCTAGTCAATAATGAAGCTACAAGTTGTTTCCGGGCTCAAACGAGTCAAGAATGGAACTACAAGTTGATTCCAATTTCAAACAACTGAAAATGAAGCTACAAGTTGTTTTCAACTTTGAAAGAGTCTAGAATGAAATCACAAGTTGTTTCCAACCTCAATCTAGCCAATAATGAAGCTACAAGTTGTTTCCGGTTTCAAACGAGTCAAGAATTAAACTACAAGTTGATTCCAATTTCAAACAACAGAAAATGAAGCTACAAGTTGTTTTCAACTTTAAAAAAGTCTGGAATGTAGCTACAAGTTGTTTCCAACATCAATCTAGTCAATAATGAAGCTACAAGTTGTGTTCGGGCTCAAACGAGTCAATAATGAAACTACAAGTTGATCCAATTTCAAACAACCGAAAATGAAGCTCTAAGTTGCTTTCAACTTCAAACGAGTCTGGAATGAAGCCACAAGTTGTTTCCAACTTCAATCTAGTCAATAATGAAGCTACAAGTTGTTTCCGTGCTCAAACGAGTCAAGAATGGAACTACAAGTTTATTCCAATTTCAAACAACTGAAAATGAAGCTACAAGTTGTTTTCAACTTTTGAAGAGTCTGGAATGAAACCACAAGTTGTTTCCAATCTCAATCTAGTCAATAATGAAGCTACAAGTTGTTTCCGGGTTCAAACGAGTCAATAATGAAAATACAAGTTGATCCAATTTCAAACAACTGAAAATGAAGCTACAAGTTGTTTTCAACTTTGAAAGAGTCTAGAATGAAATCACAAGTTGTTTCCAACCTCAATCTAGCCAATAATGAAGCTACAAGTTGTTTCCGGTTTCAAACGAGTCAAGAATTAAACTACAAGTTGATTCCAATTTCAAACAACTGAAAATGAAGCTACAAGTTGTTTTTAACTTTAAAAAAGTCTGGAATGTAGCTACAAGTTGTTTGCAACATCAATCTAGTCAATAATGAAGCTACAAGTTGTGTTCGGGCTCAAACGAGTCAATAATGAAACTACAAGTTGATCCAATTTCAAACAACCGAAAATGAAGCTCTAAGTTGCTTTCAACTTCAAACGAGTCTGGAATGAAGCCACAAGTTGTTTCCAACTTCAATCTAGTCAATAATGAAGCTACAAGTTGTTTCCGTGCTCAAACGAGTCAAGAATGGAACTACAAGTTTATTCCGATTTCAAACAACTGAAAATGAAGCTACAAGTTGTTTTCAACTTTGGAAGAGTCTGGAATGAAACCACAAGTTGTTTCCAATCTCAATCTAGTCAATAATGAAGCTACAAGTTGTTTTCGGGTTCAAACGAGTCAATAATGAAACTACAAGTTGATCCAATTTCAAACAACCGAAAATGAAGCTACAAGTCGCTTTCAACTTCAAACGAGTCTGTAATAAAGCTACAAGTTGATTCCAACTTCAATCGAGTCAATAATGAAGCTACAAGTTGTTTCCACGTACAATCTAGTCAATAATGAAGCTACAAGTTATTTTCAGGCTCAAAAGAGTCAAGAATGAAACTACAAGTTGATCCAATTTCAGACAACCGAAAATGAAGCTACAAGTTGTTTTCAACTTCGAACGAGTCAGGAATGAAGCTATAGGATGTTTCCAACTTCAATCGAGTCAATAATGAAGCTACAAGTTGTTTCCGGGCTCAAACGAGTCAATAATGAAACTACATGTTGATCCAATTTCAAACAACCGAAAATGAAGCTACAAGTTTCTTTCAACTTCAAAGGAGTCTGGAATGAAGCCTCAAGTTGTTTCCAACTTCAATCTAGTCAATAATGAAGGTACAAGTTGTTTCTGGGCTCAAACGAGTCAAGAATGGAACTACAAGTTGATTCCAATTTCAAACAACTGAAAATGAAGCTACAAGTTGTTTTCATCTTCGAAAGAGTCTGGAATGAAGCCACAAGTTGTTTCCAACCGTAATCTAGTCAATAATGAAGCTACAAGTTGTTTCCGGGTTCAAACGAGTCAAGAATTAAACTACAAGTTGATTCCAATTTCAAACAACTGAAAATGAAGCTACAAGTTCTTTTCAACTTCAAAAGAGTCTGGAATGAAGCTACAAGTTGTTTCCAACTTCAATCTAGTCAATAATGAAGCTACAAGTTGTGTTCGGGCTCAAACGAGTCAATAATGAAACTACAAGTTGATCCAATTTCAAACAACCGAAAATGAAGCTCTAAGTTGCTTTCAACTTCAAACGAGTCTGGAATGAAGCCACAAGTTGTTTCCAACCGTAATCTAGTCAATAATGAAGCTACAAGTTGTTTCCGGGTTCAAACGAGTCAAGAATGAAACTACAAGTTGATTCCAATTTCAAACAACTGAAAATGAAGCTACAAGTTCTTTTCAACTTCAAAAGAGTCTGGAATGAAGCTACAAGTTGTTTCCAACTTCAATCTAGTCAATAATGAAGCTACAAGTTGTGTTCGGGCTCAAACGAGTCAGTAATGAAGCTACATGTTGATCCAATTTCAAACAACCGAAAATGAAGCTACAAGTTGCTTTCAACTTGAAACGAGTCTGGAATGAAGCCACAAGTTGTTTCCAACTTCAATCTAGTCAATAATGAAGCTACAAGTTGTTTCCGGGCTAAAACGAGTCAAGAATGGAACTACAAGTTGATTCCAATTTCAAACAACTGAAAATGAAGCTACAAGTTGTTTTCAACTTTGAAAGAGTCTAGAATGAAATCACAAGTTGTTTGCAACCTCAATCTAGCCAATAATGAAGCTACAAGTTGTTTCCGGTTTCAAACGAGTCAAGAATTAAACTACAAGTTGATTCCAATTTCAAACAACTGAAAATGAAGCTACAAGTTGTTTTCAACTTTAAAAAAGTCTGGAATGTAGCTACAAGTTGTTTCCAACATCAATCTAGTCAATAATGAAGCTACAAGTTGTGTTCGGGCTCAAACGAGTCAATAATGAAACTACAAGTTGATCCAATTTCAAACAACCGAAAATGAAGCTCTAAGTTGCTTTCAACTTCAAACGAGTCTGGAATGAAGCCACAAGTTGTTTCCAACTTCAATCTAGTCAATAATGAAGCTACAAGTTGTTTCCGTGCTCAAACGAGTCAAGAATGGAACTACAAGTTTATTCCAATTTCAAACAACTGAAAATGAAGCTACAAGTTGTTTTCAACTTTGGAAGAGTCTGAAATGAAACCACAAGTTGTTTCCAATCTCAATCTAGTCAATAATGAAGCTACAAGTTGTTTCCGGGTTCAAACGAGTCAATAATGAAACTACAAGTTGATCCAATTTCAAACAACCGAAAATGAAGATACAAGTTGCTTTCAACTTCAAACGAGTCTGTAATAAAGCTACAAGTTGATTCCAACTTCAATCGAGTCAATAATGAAGCTACAAGTTGTTTCCACGCTCAAACGAGTCAAGAATGAAACTAAAAGATGATTCCAATTTCAAACAACGAAAAATGAAGTTACAAGTCGTTTTCAACTTCAAACAAGTCTAGAATGAAGCTACAAGTTGTTTCCACGTACAATCTAGTCAATAATGCTACAAGTTATTTTCAGGCTCAAAAGAGTCAAGAATGAAACTACAAGTTGATCCAATTTCAGACAACCGAAAATGAAGCTACAAGTTGTTTTCAACTTCGAACGAGTCAGGAATGAAGCTACAGGTTGTTTCCAACTTCAATCGAGTCAATAATGAAGCTACAAGTTGTTTCCGGGCTCAAACGAGTCAATAATGAAACTACATGTTGATCCAATTTCAAACAACCGAAAATGAAGCTACAAGTTGTTTTCAACTTCAAAGGAGTCTAGAATGAAGCCACAAGTTGTTTCCAACCGTAATCTAGTCAATAATGAAGCTACAAGTTGTTTCCGGGTTCAAACGAGTCAAGAATGAAACTACAAGTTGATTCCAATTTCAAACAACTAAAAATGAAGCTACAAGTTGTTTTCAATTTCAAAAGAGTCTGGAATTAAGCTACAAGTTGTTTCCAACTTCAATCTAGTCAATAATGAAGGTGCAAGTTGTGTTCGGGCTCAAACGAGTCAATAATGAAGCTACATGTTGATCCAATTTCAAACAACCGAAAATGAAGCTACAAGTTGCTTTCAACTTGAAACGAGTCTGGAAAGAAGCCACAAGTTGTTTCCAACTTCAATCTAGTCAATAATGAAGCTACAAGTTGTTTCCGGGCTCAAACGAGTCAAGAATGGAACTACAAGTTGATTCCAATTTCAAACAACTGAAAATGAAGCTACAAGTTGTTTTCAACTTTGAAAGAGTCTAGAATGAAATCACAAGTTGTTTCCAACCTCAATCTAGCCAATAATGAAGCTACAAGTTGTTTCCGGGTTCAAACGAGTCAAGAATTAAACTACAAGTTGATTCCAATTTCAAACAACTGAAAATGAAGCTACAAGTTGTTTTCAACTTTAAAATAGTCTGGAATGTAGCTACAAGTTGTTTCCAACATCAATCTAGTCAATAATGAAGCTACAAGTTGTGTTCGGGCTCAAACGAGTCAATAATGAAACTACAAGTTGATCCAATTTCAAACAACCGAAAATGAAGCTACAAGTTGCTTTCAACTTCAAACGAGTCTGGAATGAAGCCACAAGTTGTTTCCAACTTCAATCTAGTCAATAATGAAGCTACAAGTTGTTTCCGTGCTCAAACGAGTCAAGAATGGAACTACAAGTTTATTCCAATTTCAAACAACTGAAAATGAAGCTACAAGTTGTTTTCAACTTTGGAAGAGTCTGGAATGAAACCACAAGTTGTTTCCAATCTCAATCTAGTCAATAATGAAGCTACAAGTTGTTTCCGGGTTCAAACGAGTCAATAATGAAACTACAAGTTGATCCAATTTCAAACAACCGAAAATGAAGCTACAAGTTGCTTTCAACTTCAAACGAGTCTGTAATAAAGCTACAAGTTGATTCCAACTTCAATCGAGTCAATAATGAAGCTACATGTTGTTTCCAGGCTCAAACGAGTCAAGAATGAAACTAAAAGATGATTCCAATTTCAAACAACGAAAAATGAAGTTACAAGTCGTTTTCAACTTCAAACAAGTCTAGAATGAAGCTACAAGTTGTTTCCACGTACAATCTAGTCAATAATGAAGCTACAAGTTATTTTCAGGCTCAAAAGAGTCAAGAATGAAACTACAAATTGATCCAATTTCAGACAACCGAAAATGAAGCTACAAGTTGTTTTCAACTTCGAACGACTCAGGAATGAAGCTACAGGTTGTTTCCAACTTCAATCGAGTCAATAATGAAGCTACAAGTTGTTTCCGGGCTCAAACGAGTCAATAATGAAACTACATGTTGATCCAATTTCAAACAACCGAAAATGAAGCTACAAGTTTCTTTCAACTTCAAAGGAGTCTGGAATGAAGCCTCAAGTTGTTTCCAACTTCAATCTAGTCAATAATGAAGGCACAAGTTGTTTCTGGTCTCAAACGAGTCAAGAATGGAACTACAAGTTGATTCCAATTTCAAACAACTGAAAATGAAGCTACAAGTTGTTTTCATCTTCGAAAGAGTCTGGAATGAAGCCACAAGTTGTTTCCAACCGTAATCTAGTCAATAATGAAGCTACAAGTTGTTTCCGGGTTCAAACGAGTCAAGAATGAAACTACAAGTTGATTCTAATTTCAAACAACTGAAAATGAAGCTACAAGTTGTTTTCAACTTTAAAAAAGTCTGGAACGTAGCTACAAGTTGTTTCCAACATCAATCTAGTCAATAATGAAGCTACAAGTTGTGTTCGGGCTCAAATGAGTCAATAATGAAACTACAAGTTGATCCAATTTCAAACAACCGAAAATGAAGCTACAAGTTGCTTTCAACTTCAAACGAGTCTGGAATAAAGCTACAAGTTGATTTCAACTTCAATCGAGTCAATAATGAAGCTACAAGTTGTTTCCAGGCTCAAACAAGTCAAGAATGATACTACAAGTTGTTTTCGGGCTCAAACGAGTTAAGAATGAAACTACAAGGTGATCCAATTGCAAACAACCGAAAATGAAGCTACAATTTGTTTTCAACTTCAAACGAGTCTGGAATGAAGCTAAATTTTTTTTGCACTCCAAACGAGTCTGGAATGAAGCTACAAGTTGTTTCCAACTTCAAACGACTCAATAATGAAGCTACAAGTTGTTTCCGGGCTCAAACGAATCAAGAATGAAACTACAAGTTGATTCCAATTTCAAACAACCGAATATGAAGCTACAAGATGTTTTCAAATTCAAACGAGTCTGGAATGAAGCCACAAGTTGTTTCCAACTTCAATCTAGTCAATAATGAATCTACAAGTTGTTTCCGGGCTCAAACGAGTCAAGAACGGAAGTACAAGTTGATTCCAATTTCAAACAACTGAAAATGAAGCTACAAGTTGTTTTCAACTTCGAAAGAGTCTGGAATGAAACCACAAGTTGTGTCCAACCTCAATCTAGTCAATAATGAAGCTACAAGTTGTTTCCGGTTTCAAACGAGTCAAGAATGAAATTACAAGTTGATTCCAATTTCAAACAACTGAAAATGAAGCTACAAGTTGTTTTCAACTTCAAAAGAGTCTGGAATGAAGCTACAAGTTGTTTCCAACATCAATCTAGTCAATAATGAAGCTACAAGTTGTGTTCTAGCTCAAACGAGTCAATAATGAAACTACAAGTTGATCCAATTTCAAACAACCGAAAATGAAGCTACAAGTTGCTTTCAACTTCAACCGAGTCTGGAATAAAGCTACAAGTTGATTCCAACTTCAATCGAGTCAATAATGAAGCTACAAGTTGTTTCCAGGCTCAAACGAGTCAAGAATGAAACTACAAGTTGATTCCAATTTCAAACAACGAAAAATGAAGTTACAAGTCGTTTTCAACTTCAAACGAGTCTGAATGAAGCTACAAGTTGTTTCCACGTTCAATCTAGTCAATAATGAAGCTACAAGTTATTTTGAGGCTCAAAAGAGTCAAGAATGAAACTACAAGTTGTACCAATTTCAGACAACCGAAAATGAAGCTACAAGTTGTTTTCAACTTCAAACGAGTCAGGAATGAAGTTACAAGTTGTGTTCGGTCTCAAACGAGTCAATAATGAAACTACAAGTTGATCCAATTTCAAACAACCAAAAATGAAGCTACAAGTCGTTTTCAACTTGAAATGAGTCTGGAATGAAGCTACAAGTTGTTTCCACGTTCAATCTACTCGGTAATGAAGGGTACAAGTTGTTTTCGGGCTCAAACGAGTTAAGAATGAAACTACAAGGTGATCCAATTTCAAACAACCGAAAATGAAGCTACAAGTTGTTTTCAACTTCGAAAGAGTCTGGAATGAAGCTAAATTTGTTTTCAACTTCAAATGAGTCTGGAATGAAGCTACAAGTTGTTTCCAACTTCAAACGACTCAATAATGGAGCTACAAGTTGTTTCCGGGCTCAAACGAATCAAGAATGAAACTACAAGTTGATTCCAATTTCAAACAACCGTATATGAAGCTACAAGTTGTTTTCAACTTCAAACGAGTCGGGAATGAAGCCACAAGTTGTTTCCAACTTCAATCTAGTCAATAATGAAGCTACAAGTTGTGTTCGGGCTCAAACGAGTCAATAATGAAACTACAAGTTGATCCAATTTCAAACAACCGAAAATGAAGCTCCAAGTTGCTTTCAACTTCAAACGAGTCTAGAATGAAGCCACAAGTTGTTTCCAACTTCAATCTAGTCAATAATGAAGCTACAAGTTGTTTCCGTGCTTAAACGAGTCAAGAATGGAACTACAATTTTATACCAATTTCAAACAACTTAAAATGAAGCTACAAGTTGTTTTCAACTTTGAAAGAGTCTGGAATGAAACCACAAGTTGTTTCCAATCTCAATCTAGTCAATAATTAAGCTACAAGTTATTTCCGGGTTCAAACGAGTCAATAATGAAACTACAAGTTGATCCAATTTCAAACAACCGAAAATGAAGCTACAAGTTGCTTTCAACTTCAAACGAGTCTGTAATAAAGCTACAAGTTGATTCCAACTTCAATCGAGTCAATAATGAAGCTACAAGTTGTTTCCAGGCTCAAACGAGTCAAGAATGAAACTAAAAGTTGATTCCAATTTCAAACAACGAAAAATGAAGTTACAAGTCGTTTTCAACTTCAAACAAGTCTAGAATGAAGCTACAAGTTGTTTCCACGTACAATCTAGTCAATAATGAAGCTACAAGTTATTTTCAGGCTCAAAAGAGTCAAGAATAAACTACAAGTTGATCCAATTTTAGACAACCGAAAATGAAGCTACAAGTTGTTTTCAACTTCGAATGAGTCAGGAATGAAGCAACAGGTTGTTTCCAACTTCAATCGAGTCAATAATGAAGCTACAAGTTGTTTCCGGGCTCAAACGAGTCAATAATGAAACTACATGTTGATCCAATTTCAAACAACCGAAAATGAAGCTACAAGTTTCTTTCAACTTCAAAGGAGTCTGGAATGAAGCCTCAAGTTGTTTCCAACTTCAATCTAGTCAATAATGAAGCTACAAGTTGTTTCTGGGCTCAAACGAGTCAAGAATGGAACTACAAGTTGATTTCAATTTCAAACAACTGAAAATGAAGCTACAAGTTGTTTTCATCTTCGAAAGAGTCTGGAATGAAGCCACAAGTTGTTTCCAACCTTAATCTAGTCAATAATGAAGCTACAAGTTGTTTCCGGGTTCAAACGAGTCAAGAATGAAACTACAAGTTGATTCAAATTTCAAACAACTGAAAATGAAGCTACAAGATCTTTTCAATTTCAAAAGAGTCTGGAATAAAGCTACAAGTTGTTTCCAACTTCAATCTAGTCAATAATGAAGCTACAAGTTGTGTTCGGGCTCAAACGAGTCAATAATGAAGCTACATGTTGATCCAATTTCAAACAACCGAAAATGAAGCTACAAGTTGCTTTCAACTTGAAACGAGTCTGGAATGAAGCCACAAGTTGTTTCCAACTTCAATCTAGTCAATAATGAAGCTACAAGTTGTTTCCGGGCTCAAACGAGTCAAGAATGGAACTACAAGTTGATTCCAATTTCAAACAACTGAAAATGAAGCTACAAGTTGTTTTCAACTTTGAAAGAGTCTGGAATAAAATCACAAGTTGTTTCCAACCTCAATCTAGCCAATAATGAAGTTACAAGTTGTTTCCGGGTTCAAACGAGTCAAGTATTAAACTACAAGTTGATTCCAATTTCAAACAACTGAAAATGAAGCTACAAGTTGTTTTCAACTTCAAAAAAGTCTGGAATGAAGCTACAAGTTGTTTCCAACATCAATCTAGTCAATAATGAAGCTACAAGTTGTGTTCGGGCTCAAACGAGTCAATAATGAAACTACAAGTTGATCCAATTTCAAACAACCTAAAATGAAGCTACAAGTTGCTTTCAACTTCAACCGAGTCTGGAATAAAGCTACAAGTTGATTCCAACTTCAATCGAGTCAATAATGAAGCTACAAGTTGTTTCCAGGCTCAAACGAGTCAAGAATGAAACTACAAGTTGATTCCAATTTCAAACAACGAAAAATGAAGTTACAAGTCATTTTCAACTTCAAACGAGTCTGAATGAAGCTACAAGTTGTTTCCACGTTCAATCTAGTCAATAATGAAGCTACAAGTTATTTTCAGGCTCAAAAGAGTCAAGAATGAAACTACAAGTTGTACCAATTTCAAACAACCGAAAATGAAGCTACAAGTTGTTTTCAACTTCAAACGAGTCGGGAATGAAGCTACAGGTTGTTTCCAACTTCAATCGAGTCAATAATGAAGCTACAAGTTGTTTCCGGGCTCAAACGAGTCAATAATGAAACTACATGTTGATCCAATTTCAAACAACCGAAAATGAAGCTACAAGTTTCTTTCAACTTCAAAGGAGTCTGGAATGAAGCCTCAAGTTGTTTCCAACTTCAATCTAGTCAATAATGAAGCTACAAGTTGTTTCTGGGCTCAAACGAGTCAAGAATGGAACTACAAGTTGATTCCAATTTCAAACAACTGAAAATGAAGCTACAAGTTGTTTTCATCTTCGAAAGAGTCTGGAATGAAGCCACAAGTTGTTTCCAACCTTAATCTAGTCAATAATGAAGCTACAAGTTGTTTCCGGGTTCAAACGAGTCAAGAATGAAACTACAAGTTGATTCAAATTTCAAACAACTGAAAATGAAGCTACAAGATCTTTTCAATTTCAAAAGAGTCTGGAATAAAGCTACAAGTTGTTTCCAACTTCAATCTAGTCAATAATGAAGCTACAAGTTGTGTTCGGGCTCAAACGAGTCAATAATGAAGCTACATGTTGATCCAATTTCAAACAACCGAAAATGAAGCTACAAGTTGCTTTCAACTTGAAACGAGTCTGGAATGAAGCCACAAGTTGTTTCCAACTTCAATCTAGTCAATAATGAAGCTACAAGTTGTTTCCGGGCTCAAACGAGTCAAGAATGGAACTACAAGTTGATTCCAATTTCAAACAACTGAAAATGAAGCTACAAGTTGTTTTCAACTTTGAAAGAGTCTGGAATAAAATCACAAGTTGTTTCCAACCTCAATCTAGCCAATAATGAAGCTACAAGTTGTTTCCGGGTTCAAACGAGTCAAGTATTAAACTACAAGTTGATTCCAATTTCAAACAACTGAAAATGAAGCTACAAGTTGTTTTCAACTTCAAAAAAGTCTGGAATGAAGCTACAAGTTGTTTCCAACATCAATCTAGTCAATAATGAAGCTACAAGTTGTGTTCGGGCTCAAACGAGTCAATAATGAAACTACAAGTTGATCCAATTTCAAACAACCTAAAATGAAGCTACAAGTTGCTTTCAACTTCAACCGAGTCTGGAATAAAGGTCAAGTTGATTCCAACTTCAATCGAGTCAATAATGAAGCTACAAGTTGTTTCCAGGCTCAAACGAGTCAAGAATGAAACTACAAGTTGATTCCAATTTCAAACAACGAAAAATGAAGTTACAAGTCATTTTCAACTTCAAACGAGTCTGAATGAAGCTACAAGTTGTTTCCACGTTCAATCTAGTCAATAATGAAGCTACAAGTTATTTTCAGGCTCAAAAGAGTCAAGAATGAAACTACAAGTTGTACCAATTTCAGACAACCGAAAATGAAGCTACAAGTTGTTTTCAACTTCAAACGAGTCAGGAATGAAGCTACAGGTTGTTTCCAACTTCAATCGAGTCAATAATGAAGCTACAAGTTGTGTTCGGTCTCAAACGAGTCAATAATGAAACTACAAGTTGATCCAATTTCAAACAACCAAAAATGAAGCTACAAGTCGTTTTCAACTTGAAATGAGTCTGGAATGAAGCTACAAGTTGTTTCCACGTTCAATCTACTCGGTAATGAAGGTACAAGTTGTTTTCGGGCTCAAACGAGTTAAGAATGAAACTACAAGGTGATCCAATTTCAAACAACCGAAAATGAAGCTACAAGTTGTTTTCAACTTCAAACGAGTCTGGAATGAAGCTAAATTTGTTTGCAACTTCAAATGAGTCTGGAATGAAGCTACAAGTTGTTTCCAACTTCAAACGACTCAATAATGGAGCTACAAGTTGTTTCCGGGCTCAAACGAATCAAGAATGAAACTACAAGTTGATTCCAATTTCAAACAACCAAATATGAACCTACAAGTTGTTTTCAACTTCAAACGAGTCAGGAATGAAGCCACAAGTTGTTTCCAAATTCAATCTAGTCAATAATGAAGCTACAAGTTGATCCAATTTCAAATAACCGAAAATGAAGCTCCAAGTTGCTTTCAACTTCAAACGAGTCTGGAATGAAGCCACAAGTTGTTTCCAACTTCAATCTAGTCAATAATGAAGCTACAAGTTGTTTCCGTGCTCAAACGAGTCAAGAATGGAACTACAATTTTATACCAATTTCAAACAACTGAAAATGAAGCTACAAGTTGTTTTCAACTTTGAAGGAGTCTGGAATGAAACCACAAGTTGTTTCCAATCTCAATCTAGTCAATAATTAAGCTACAAGTTATTTCCGGGTTCAAACGAGTCAATAATGAAACTACAAGTTGATCCAATTTCAAACAACCGAAAATGAAGCTACAAGTTGCTTTCAACTTCAAACGAGTCTGTAATAAAGCTACAAGTTGATTCCAACTTCAATCGAGTCAATAATGAAGCTACAAGTTGTTTCCAGGCTTAAACGAGTCAAGAATGAAACTAAAAGTTGATTCCAATTTCAAACAACGAAAAATGAAGTTACAAGTCGTTTTCAACTTCAAACAAGTCTAGAATGAAGCTACAAGTTGTTTCCACGTACAATCTAGTCAATAATGAAGCTACAAGTTGTTTTCAACTTCGAACGAGTCAGGAATGAAGCTACTGGTTGTTTCCAACTTCAATCAAGTCAATCATGAAGCTACAAGTTGTTTCCGGGCTCAAACGTGTCAATAATGAAACTACATGTTGATCCAATTTGAAACAACCAAAAATGAAGCTACAAGTTTCTTTCAACTTCAAAGGAGTCTGGAATGAAGCCTCAAGTTGTTTCCAACTTCAATCTAGTCAATAATGAAGCTACAAGTTGTTTCTGGGCTCAAACGAGTCAAGAATGGAACTACAAGTTGATTCCAATTTCAAACAACTGAAAATGAAGCTACAAGTTGTTTTCATCTTCGAAAGAGTCTGGAATGAAGCCACAAGTTGTTTCCAACCTTAATCTAGTCAATAATGAAGCTACAAGTTGTTTCCGGGTTCAAACGAGTCAAGAATGAAACTACAAGTTGATTCCAATTTCAAACAACTGAAAATGAAGCTACAAGATGTTTTCAATTTCAAAAGAGTCTGGAATAAAGCTACAAGTTGTTTCCAACTTCAATCTAGTCAATAATGAAGCTACAAGTTGTGTTCGGGCTCAAACGAGTCAATAATGAAGCTACAGGTTGATCCAATTTCAAACAACCGAAAATGAAGCTACAAGTTGCTTTCAACTTGAAACGAGTCTGGAATGAAGCCACAAGTTGTTTCCAACTTCAATCTAGTCAATAATGAAGCTACAAGTTGTTTCCGGGCTCAAACGAGTCAAGAATGGAACTACAAGTTGATTCCAATTTCAAACAACTGAAAATGTAGCTACAAGTTGTTTTCAACTTTGAAAGAGTCTGGAATGAAATCACAAGTTGTTTCCAACCTCAATCTAGCCAATAATGAAGCTACAAGTTGTTTCCAGGTTCAAACGAGTCAAGAATTAAACTACAAGTTGATTCCAATTTCAAACAACCGAAAATGAAGCTACAAGTTGTTTTCAACTTCAAAAAAGTGTGGAATGTAGCTACAAGTTGTTTCCAACATCAATCTAGTCAATAATGAAGCTACAAGTTGTGTTCGGGCTCAAACGAGTCAACAATGAAACTACAAGTTGATCCAATTTCAAACAACCGAAAATGAAGCTACAAGTTGCTTTCAACTTCAAACGAGTCTGGAATAAAGCTACAAGTTGATTCCAACTTCAATCGAGTCAATAATGAAGCTACAAGTTGTTTCCAGGCTCAAACAAGTCAAGAATGATACTACAAGTTGTTTTCGGGCTCAAACGAGTTAAGAATGAAACTACAAGGTGATCCAATTTCAAACAACCGAAAATGAAGCTACAATTTGTTTTCAACTTCAAACGAGTCTGGAATGAAGCTAAATTTGTTTTCAACTCCAAACGAGTCTGGAATGAAGCTACAAGTTGTTTCCAACTTCAAACGACTTAATAATGGGGCTACAAGTTGTTTCCGGGCTCAAACGAATCAAGAATGAAACTACAAGTTGATTCCAATTTCAAACAACCGAATATGAAGCTACAAGTTTTTTTCAACTTCGAAAGAGTCTGGAATGAAACCACAAGTTGTGTCCAACCTCAATCTAGTCAATAATGAAGCTACAAGTTGTTTCCGGTTGCAAACGAGTCAAGAATGAAATTACAAGTTGATTCCAATTTCAAACAACTGAAAATGAAGCTACAAGTTGTTTTCAACTTCAAAAGAGTCTGGAATGAAGCTACAAGTTGTTTCCAACATCAATCTAGTCAATAATGAAGCTACAAGTTGTGTTCGGGCTCAAACGAGTCAATAATGAAACTACAAGTTGATCCAATTTCAAACAACCGAAAATGAAGCTCCAAGTTGCTTTCAACTTCAAACGAGTCTGGAATGAAGCCACAAGTTGTTTCCAACTTCAATCTAGTCAGTAATGAAGCTACAAGTTGTTTCCGTGCTCAAACGAGTCAAGAATGGAACTACAATTTTATTCCAATTTCAAACAACTGAAAATGAAGCTACAAGTTGTTTTCAACTTTGAAAGAGTCTGGAATGAAACCACAAGTTGTTTCCAATCTCAATCTAGTCAATAATGAAGCTGCAAGTTGTTTCCGGGTTCAAACGAGTCAATAATGAAACTACAAGTTGATCCAATTCAAACAACCGAAAATGAAGCTACAAGTTGCTTTCAACTTCAAACGAGTCTGTAATAAAGCTACACGTTGATTCCAACTTCAATCGAGTCAATAATGAAGCTACAAGTTGTTTCCAGGCTCAAACGAGTCAAGAATGAAACTAAAAGTTGATTCCAATTTCAAACAACGAAAAATGAAGTTACAAGTCGTTTTCAACTTCAAACAAGTCTAGAATGAAGCTACAAGTTGTTTCCACGTACAATCTAATCAATAATGAAGCTACAAGTTGTTTTCAGGCTCAAAAGAGTCAAGAATGAAACTACAAGTTGATCCCATTTCAGACAACCGAAAATGAAGCTACAAGTTGTTTTCAACTTCGAACCAGTCAGGAATGAAGCTACAGGTTGTTTCCAACTTCAATCGAGTAAATAATGAAGCTACAAGTTGTTTCCGGGCTCAAACGAGTCAATAATGAAACTACATGTTGATCCAATTTCAAACAACCGAAAATGAAGCTACAAGTTTCTTTCAACTTCAAAGGAGTCTGGAATGAAGCCTCAAGTTGTTTCCAACTTCAATCTAGTCAATAATGAAGCTACAAGTTGTTTCTGGGCTCAAACGAGTCAAGAATGGACTACAAGTTGATTCCAATTTCAAACAACTGAAAATGAAGCTACAAGTTGTTTTCATCTTTGAAAGAGTCTGGAATGAAGCCACAAGTTGTTTCCAACCTTAATCTAGTCAATAATGAAGCTACAAGTTGTTTCCGGGTTCAAACGAGTCAAGAATGAAAATACAAGTTGATTCCAATTTCAAACAACTGAAAATAAAGATCCAAGTTGTTTTCAATTTCAAAAGAGTCTGGAATAAAGCTACAAGTTGTTTCCAACTTCAATCTAGTCAATAATGAAGCTACAAGTTGTGTTCGGGCTCAAACAAGTCAATAATGAAACTACAAGTTGATCCAATTTCAAACAACCAAAAATGAAGCTACAAGTTGCTTTCAACTTCAAACGAGTCTGGAATAAAGCTACAAGTTGATTCCAACTTCAATCGAGTCAATAATGAAGCTACAAGTTGTTTCCAGGCTCAAACGAGTCAAGAATGATACTACAAGTTGTTTTCGAGCTCAAACGAGTTAAGAATGAAACTACAAGGTGATCCAATTTCAAACAACCGAAAATGAAGCTACAATTTGTTTTCAACTTCAAACGTGTCTGGAATGAAGCTAAATTTGTTTTCGACTCCAAACGAGTCTGGAATGAAGCTACAAGTTGTTTCCAACTTCAGACGACTCAATAATGGAGCTACAAGTTGTTTCCGGGTTCAAACGAATCAAGAATGAAACTACAAGTTGATTCCAATTTCAAACAACCGAATATGAAGCTACAAGTTGTTTTCAACTTCAAACTAGTCTGGAATGAAGCCACAAGTTGTTTCCAACTTCAATCTAGTCAATAATGAATCTACAAGTTGTTTCCGGGCTCAAAAGAGTAGAGAATGGAACTACAAGTTGATTCCAATTTCAAACAACTGAAAATGAAGCTAAAAGTTGTTTTCAACTTCGAAAGAGTCTGGAATGAAACCACAAGTTGTGTCCAACCTCAATCTAGTCAATAATGAAGCTACAAGTTGTTGCCGGTTTCAAACGAGTCAAGAATGAAATTACAAGTTGATTCCAATTTCAAACAACTGAAAATGAAGCTACAAGTTGTTTTCAACTTCAAAAGAGTCTGGAATGAAGCTACAAGTTGTTTCCAACATCAATCTAGTCAATAATGAAGCTACAAGTTGTGTTCGGGCTCAAACGAGTCAATAATGAAACTACAAGTTGATCCAATTTCAAACAACCGAAAATAAAGCTACAAGTTGCTTTCAACTTCAACCGAGTCTGGAATAAAGCTACAAGTTCATTCCAACTTCAATCGAGTCAATAATGAAGCTACAAGTTGTTTCAAGGCTCAAACGAGTCAAGAATGAAACTACAAGTTGATTCCAATTTCAAACAACGAAAAATGAAGTTACAAGTCGTTTTCAACTTCAAACGAGTCTTAATGAAGCTACAAGTTGTTTCCACGTTCAATCTAGTCAATAATGAAGCTACAAGTTATTTTCAGGCTCAAAAGAGTCAAGAATGAAACTACAAGTTGTACCAATTTCAGACAACCGAAAATGAAGCTACAAGTTGTTTTCAACTTCAAACGAGTCTGCAACTCTTGTTTTCCATCCCTCTACTCAAGTTTTTGAGAAGAGATGGAGAAGGCTTTCACCTTGGCTGTTGCAACCGATGATAAGAAAGTTGAATATGCCTCTTATTTTCTGAAAGATGAAGCAAACTACTGGTGGGAGTCAGCCTGTGCTTTAGAAGAAGGTGAGGTTATTGCTTGGGATAGATTCAAGAGGATATTTCTAGACAAGTACTTTCCAAGGTATTTGCAAACACAAATGGAATTGAAGTTCTTTGAATTGAAGCAAGAGGGAATGACTGTTGGGGAATATGAAAAGAAATTTACAGAATTAGCAAGGTTCGTGGGAGATTATGTGGACACGGACGAGAAAAGAGCGAAGAGATTTCAACAAGGATTGAAGCCTTGGCTACGAAGCAGAGTGGCTGCTTTCGAATTGGCCACATATGCTGAAGTGGTCCAGAAGGCAATGGTAATTGAAGGAGAAAGTGATCAGAATCAGAAGGAGAAGGATAGTAAGAAGAGAAAGTTTGTGAGTAAAGGTGAAGGTTCGGCTCAAGGGAGCCAAAGTGGGAAGAATTTCAAGAAGTTCGGAGTTCAGAATCAAGGAGGTCCCCGAGGATTCAAGAAAGGAGAAAATAGGAATGTGAAGAAGATTCAAGGACCGAGTGGTCAAAGGAGTCAACAAGCAAATTCAGAATGCAAGTTCTGCAACAAGAAACACACGGGAAGTTGTAATAAGGCTGATATTGTCTGTTTCAAGTGCAACTCGAAAGGTCATTATGCAAACGAGTTCCAGAACCCGAAGCCTTCTGTTACATGTTTCAAGTGTGGAAAGACCGGTCATATGTCAAGAGATTGTAAAGCTCCTGGAACCAACAAGTTGATGCAATTGGCAGCTACCCCTTACAATCAAGGAATGACGTCTTCTGCTCCGATTCTGCAACTACCTTCTACTCAAGTTTTTGAGTCTGCAACTCCTGTTTTCCATCCCTCTTATCCGGCTCAAGCAAGGACATTCAACATGAATATCAAAGATGCTGTTCAGAGTTCTGAGGTTGTGGCAGGTACGCTTTCTGTCAACAACAACCATGCTAAAGTGCTATTTGATTCTGGAGCTACTAGATCTTTCATATCTGAATCTTTTGTTGGCAAGTTGAATTGTGCAATTGAACCGTTAGTTGAACCCTTATCTATCATTGTTGCTAATCAAGAACAAGTATCTGTTAGAAATATTTGCCCCCGATGTACTATAGAGATTTCTGGCTTTAGTTTTCCTGCTTCCCTTATACCTTTTCGATTAGGAGAGTTTGATGTTATATTAGGTATGGATTGGTTAGCAGAAAATGGTGCTCAAATAGACTGTAAGAAGAAGAAGATAATCCTTAAGTCTCCACAAGGCAAGAAAGTAGAATTCAAAGGGCGTAAACAAACCAAGACATTTTTGACGATAATTGAAGCTAAGAAGTTGTTAAGGCAAGGTTGTGAAGGTTATTTGGCTCATGTGATTGATAGATCTAAAGAGACGCCGAATATAGAAAGCATTCCGATAGTTAATGAATTTCTGGATGTATTTCCTGACGATCTTCCTGGATTGCCTCCCGACCGTCAAATTGAGTTTTCTATTGACTTAGCACCCGGCACGGAACCAGTTTCAAAGCAACCGTATCGAATGGCGCCGGCAGAAATGAAGGAGTTGGCCAAGCAATTGCAAGAGTTGTTAGACAAAGGAGTTATAAGGCCGAGTGTATCCCCGTGGGGAGCTCCAGTTCTTTTTGTGAAGAAAAAGGACGGAAGCATGAGATTATGCATCGACTATAGAGAATTGAACAAGTTGACAATCAAGAATAGGTATCCTTTGCCTCGAATCGACGACTTATTTGATCAACTCAAAGGAGCAACTTACTTTTCGAAGATTGACTTGCGTTCGGGATATCATCAATTGAAGATTAAACCGGAAGACATTCCAAAGACCGCTTTCAGAACTCGGTATGGGCATTACGAGTTTCTAGTTATGGCATTTGGATTGACAAACGCACCAGCCGCCTTCATGGATTTGATGAACCGTGTATTCAAGAAGTATTTAGACAAGTTCGTCATTGTATTCATCGACGATATTCTCATATACTCGAAATCTGAAGAGGAACATGCTGAACATCTGAGGATAGCTTTGGAAACATTAAGAAAGGAGAAGTTGTATGCAAAGTTCTCAAAATGTGAATTTTGGCTACGAGAAGTGCAGTTTTTAGGACATATTGTTGGAAGTGAAGGTATTCGAGTGGATCCAGCAAAGATAGAAGCTGTGATGAATTGGGAAAGGCCGAAGACCCCAACTGAAGTTAGAAGTTTCATGGGATTGGCCGGATATTATCGAAGGTTTGTGAAGGATTTTTCGAAGATTGCAGTACCGTTGACAAGATTGACTCGGAAGAATGAGAAGTTTGAATGGACCGATAAATGTGAAAAGAGCTTTCAAGAGTTGAAACAGAAGTTAGTCACCGCTCCAGTTCTAGCTTTGCCAGATGATCAAGGAGATTTTGTTATCTACAGTGATGCGTCATACAAAGGATTAGGTTGTGTCTTAATGCAACACGGGAAAGTGATAGCCTACGCGTCAAGACAACTCAAGCCACACGAACAAAGATATCCGACTCATGACTTGGAATTGGCAGCAATTGTGTTTGATTTAAAGCTTTGGAGACACTATCTTTATGGCGAGAAGTGTGAAATATTCACGGATCACAAAAGCTTGAAGTACATTTTCACGCAAAAAGAGTTGAACATGAGGCAGCGAAGATGGTTGGAATTGATTAAAGACTACGACTGCACGATTAACTATCATCCCGGAAAGGCGAACGTAGTAGCAGATGCGTTAAGTCGCAAAGAAAGGTTAAATATGTTGACCATGGCTCAAGAACTATCACAGGAATTTGAGAAGATGGGAATTGAAATTCGAGCTCCTAGTGCACCTACAGAAATGATTTGTACCATGACTTTTCAGCCTGAATTGATGGAAAAGATAAAGAAGTGCCAAGAAGAAGTGATGAATGAGAAGATGAATGAGTTAACCGGAGAAGAAATCTGCACACAGAAAGACAACCAAGGAATCTTGAGGTTTTCATCAAGAATTTGGATACCAAACGTGGAGGAATTGAAGAATGAAATCTTGAAGGATGCTCACAATTCAGAGTTTTCTATTCACCCCGGAAGCACAAAAATGTACCAAGATTTGAAGCAAAACTTTTGGTGGCCAGACATGAAGAAGGAAATTGCTCAATGGATCAGTAAATGCTACACTTGTCAAAGAGTAAAAGCTGAACATCAGAAGCCAAGTGGATTGATACAGCCGTTAGAGATACCAGAATGGAAGTGGGAGCACATTGCAATGGACTTTATAGTTGGATTGCCAAGGACGAAATCTAATCATGATGTTATTTGGGTAATCATTGATCGATTGACCAAGTCGGCTCATTTTCTGCCAATTAACGAGAGATTTTCAATGGACAAGCTGATTCACATGTATTTGAAAGAGATTGTTACTCGTCATGGAGTTCCAGTATCTATTGTGTCAGATCGAGACCCTCGTTTTAACTCGAGATTTTGGAAGCAATTTCAAGAACATTTGGGAACCCGACTCAAGATGAGTACTGCCTATCATCCACAAACGGACGGACAAAGCGAGCGTACAATTCAAACTATTGAAGACATGTTGAGGTCTTGTGCTTTGGACTTCAAAGGAAATTGGGACGAGCATTTGCCTTTGGTTGAGTTTTCGTATAATAACAGTTATCATGCTAGCATTGGAATGCCCCCGTACGAAGCTCTTTATGGAAGGAAATGTAGATCTCCGATATATTGGGATGAAGTTGGAGAAAGGAAAGTAATTGGTCCAGAATTGATCCAACAAACAAAAGAAGCAGTAGATGTGATTCGAAGCAGATTGATTGCAGCTCAAGATAGACAACGAAAGTATGCCGACCCGCACCGAAAGGATGTTGAATATGAAGTAGGAGAAGCTGTTCTGTTAAAGGTGTCACCATGGAAAGGAATAGCAAGATTCGGAAAGAAAGGGAAACTGAGTCCAAGATTTATTGGTCCTTTTGAGATTTTAAGCAGAATTGGGAAAGTGGCGTACGAACTAGCCTTACCGCCTCAAATGCAGCACGTTCACAACGTTTTCCATGTCTCGTTGCTTAAGAAGTTCAACCCCGACACCAAGTGCATCATAGAGAATGAACCAGTTGAGATTGAGCCCGATTTGTCTTATATCGAGCAACCGGTTAGCATTCTAGATAGAAAAGATAAGGTGTTAAGGAATAAGACAGTTCCTTTAGTTAGAATTTTGTGGAGGAATCCCAAAGTTGAAGAATCAACGTGGGAATTAGAAAGTGATATGTTAGATAAGTATCCTCATTTGTTTACTTAGATTCTGGGGTCAGAATCCTTTTAAGGGGGGAAGGATGTAACGCCTGTAATATTTGACTTATATACATTACAGTATTTCATTTTGGTGATATATTAAATTTCGTGTTTTAATTGCCAAACTATGTGAATTTGACTCGTTTATCGTTACATGACTTTCGTATGTCGTTATAATGTACTTATATGACTTTTGACGAATAATTCTCGCTACGCGATTAAATAATATTACTAGTTGCGACGGTTTTGACTTTGTATTAATAAATGTGATCGTTGCCGTTACCCGATTAAATAATAGTTGAGATATATGCGATTTAGTGATATTTGATAAATTGCGAGTAGCCGATAAACTTTAACTTGTAAAATAGCGTTTCATTGTATATATTCTTCTCGAGATTTTACGTGTATTATATTCGTGTTTTATATTTATGTGAAATGTGACTATTAGAGCTCTACTTGTAATATTTCTTTTAAAATTCATTTCTTGTCCAAAATTTGAGAAAACTATTTTATTAAACTTCTAAAATCTCATATTATTTGTGATATTAATTTCATGATTTATCGATTTGTACTTTATTTACTAAAACTCATTCTTTTAATATCTTTTTAATCACACTTTTATTAATTATCAAATGTCTACATTACCCTTGCATGCATTTTCCACCAACACTTGAAGAGAGGACAAGCTAGTCATTTCTACATTCCACTACCACTAGTTGGTCAAGTCAAAACACAAGAGAACAAAATATTACATACTTCCACACTTCACTCATTCATACACACCAACTAAAATCAAACCCACTTCTCTCATCTCTCTCTTCTCTCTCCCTCACCTCTCCTCTCGGCTCTCTCTCTCTAAACCCTCCTCCATTGCCGATTTCTTCATCTTCTTCAAGGATCAAGCTTGTCTTGCCAAGATCTTCATCACCCACACTTGTATCTTCTCTCTCAAGGTTAGACTTGGCTTGCATGTGTCACTTGGAACCGGAATGGGGCTTTAGTTCTTATGGACTTAGAGTCACCATTTCAGAGGTTCCTAGATGATGAGCTTGATGTGATTTTGGTGGAGGTTATACCTCCATTTGGCCGAAATACACTTGCTTCATCACCTTCGGCAATGACCCTCAAGGGAGCCGAAGGAAATGGGTTGTTTTCATGCCTTAAAATTCGAAATGGTGTGATGTTTTGATATGGTTTCAAGAAGTTTTGATCCTTTACAATGTGTTTTACAAAGTTTTAGACCTTGCATGTTATGATTTATACAAGAACCATGTGAAACTAGTGATCTTAGGCCATGATATTCGAATGGGTGTTATATGTGATGATTTGGAGCTTTTAACTTGGTTTTTGATCAATGCATGTTTCGGTTTTTGCCATAAAATGATAATGTAGATGGTGTCTTGATGTATTATGTTTAGTTTTGATGATTAATAAACTTGTATGTATGTGCATTGGCTTGGAAAGTGCTTAAAAACTGCTCCTGAAATTCTGCTCTGTTTTTGCTCTACAAATGCCTCGGTTTTATGCTTATATGAGGTTGGATTTTGTGATATCTGTTCGGTGAAATCTACACGCAAGCGCACGTGATCACAAGTAATATATTTGTTCGTTCCCACAGAGACTGGTGAATTAAGAATACGCACCTATGCAACAATGTATGATCAATTATCACTGCCAAGACAATTAACAAGGATTGGTTTCTTTTATACTAATACTTAAATTTACTAATCAAATTCAGAATAGGAAAACACATGGGATTCTAATTTCATTATCGAATTCATCTAGAATTGAATTTACTGATTAACATGCGACTGTTGATCCTAATCAGACAACACGAAAGTAATACATGCCAACTCTCGTTGCACACATATCATACCAATCAAAATCCACAATTAAGATAGAAATCTCATGGACACCAACAAAGCTCAGACCCTATATCTCTATAGCGGTAGTGTAAGCAGAGAGGTTTAATAGCAAGTCATCTATCGTGATTACACAAGGTGATAAAAATAGTTCAAGTCTATCACAAATTATGTTTCATTCACATAATCCTATGTTTACATGGCATAGTTCTAAATTCAATCATCCACTCTCGCTTCAGAAAGAATTAACAAACAACTTAGAAGTTAGCTACGCTCCTAAGAAGAATAAGCACGGCTCATGCAAAGAAATCAACGTATGTCACACAATCAAGCAATAAATATTCGTTACTAGACTACATCGATAAATCCATTAGAATCCCATGAAGGCGGTTAGTTCATAATCGAACTAATCGACATCATGGTTTCTAATGAAAGCATTATATATAAAAGACAAGAATTAAACGGAATAAAAATGCTTGAATTAATAATAAAGATCACACGTTACAGATTGAAGTTCACGATCTCGCTCGAAACTGTCACTTCCTCGCGAAGAACGATCTAATACAACTGATAATGTGCTTGAATGATTAAACTGAAAACTACGATATTGTTCTATTCTACTCAAACTACTTCTATGAGGCTAGGGTTTTACACACGAGAAATTATAAAGTGCATTGACCAAGTCAACCGGGCCTCGACCGCTGCGAAAATCCATCAGAAAAGCTGTAAAAATCGGCCCGGGGAGTTCTGCTGGGCGCGGCCGCGCTAAGTATAGCGCAGGCGCGCTAGTTGCAGCAGTTAGTAGCGCGGGCGCGCTAACAAGTAGCGCGGGCGCGCTACTGTCTGTGATGACAGTCCCGTTTCTTCGTTTCTCGCTCGTTCTCGCGTGCATGTCCTTCCTCGCTTCTAGTACCACTTCCGTAGGTGATCACGGTTGCATTTAGCACATGCAACAAGCCCTTTAAACCCCTAGATAGCTCTAGTGGACGAGTGTGCTCTCGTGAGGGTTTGTAGAAGATATACCCACAAAATCCCAAGTCGCGGTGAATCCACAATCCTCTATTCTTGCAAATAATGCACCAAAACCAACCTAAAATGATAGAAAATCACTTCATCACCTCAACTCGTGACCTGCACAGAAAAACAATAAAAACACATCAAAAGACACTAAACACTTAAGTACAACCAACCAATTTAAGCGGAAATGAAGGCCTATAAGTGTGTATAAATACCACTTATCACACCCCCAAACTTAAACTGATGCTTGTCCTCAAGCGTCAAAGACACTAACAATAATACAATGCAATGCATGAATGCAACTACGTGATGAATGAGTGAACTATGAAATAATTGCCTTGCCAAATATAATACCTCAGATTGTGCTAATGTTCTCAAATTTCATCTCTCTCGCTACTAAGTCAATTACTCTTCTATTTACAAGTGTGGAGTGCCCGTGTGTGCAAGCATGCTCTTTTATTGAGACAAGACAAAACTACTACTCCCACAGAATCCCAATCAAGAATCGTAAAAGTTTAGAACTAACACCCCGTCACTCAAGTCCAACTAAAAGCCAAGGTCCCAAAGAATGTCTACACCCTTCTATTTTATTCACTATAATTTTTTTTTTTCTTTTTATTGGTGATTAATTGCTCGGTCTAAGGTCAGAGCGCTTCGCAGTGTAAATGCGTTACGAACACCATAAGACTTCACGCACCAATTATTCACTCTATTTTAGTGGTTTATTTAACCGTGCAATGGTTGAGATCCCTAAAGATTTATGCACTAGTACCCATGTAGCGAGCGTTGGGTCAACAATCCCAAACCACGAAGGGCTTTAGGTTGTTAGGCACAAAGTCCCCTCAGACTTAATTGCTCGAGTACTAATGAACTCAACCTAGTTAATTCTACCACTTATTTTTTTATTTAGTGAATTTATTTACTACTATTTTTTTCTCTGTTTTTTTTTCTATATACTTTTTTTTTTCTAGAAAGGTATATCTACTCCTCAGTTCCCCCAAACTTAAGATTTACAGACCTAAGCTGAAGGGTGCTCAATTCAATCCTAGAATTCATGGAATTTCGTCTAAATCCTATCTCAAGAACATATGTGAATTACAATTTCCAACACAAGCAATTTCCAAGTACTAACCTAGCATTGCAATTGAAACTACTAATCAAAAACTACGCACATAACTCATCATAGGCAATTAACTTGGCTTAACTTCATAATTCATGCAAATGCTCGTGATACTAACTACGACAATTACCACTAAACATGTAAAATAAAAAAAATGAGAAAAATAAAAAAAAAATGTGAGAAATAATCAAAGCAAAATAAAATAAACGTGAACTACATGAACTAACTAACACATGCAATAATAAACAAAATTACAATAACATGCTCTTCCTTAGATTACCACCCCCAAACTTAAAATTTTCAATGTCCCCATTGAAAGCGGTAAAAAGGCTAGAGCGAACACGTACCTAATCGGAGTCCTCCCCCTCCTCTGCCGGAGGTGAATCCGGTGGAGGATATTGCTTAGGTTTAAGAAATGGGGTATTCACTTTCTCAAACAAAATCTCGCCACCACAAATAAAATCAAGAGCATCAAATATTGTCTTTGTCCTGTAGAAAGTCTCCAAACAAACGTTAGTAAACTTAATTGTCACTTCAAGAAGTAACCATTGATCGACATTTATACTTTCAGAGAACTTTGTGATAAAACAACGAAAAAATTCACATCCATTAAAGGACCGAACTCCTTCGACTTTCACACAAGGTGGAGGCTCGGGTGGTGGTTTTTCAGAACTCTTCACTTTCACAGGAGTCATAAGAACTTCTTGGCCTTTCATGTCACTGAATAAAGAGATGAAATTGCTATCCTCTTTTTCCAAGAGTTGAAGTGTAAGAGCCTTTTGGACTGGATAACCCACCAGATTTTGTGTAAGATCATCTTGGACAATCATCATGTCAGCTTTAAAACATGTACTCTCAAGTATAGGGGTAGAGGTTGGATTGAAAGCCAAATTTTCAATATCAGAACATGGAGCAACCTTGATTGAGCTAATCCCCTTCAGGAAATGTAATTCAAGCACACCTGGTGTAGGAGAAACTACGATCAACTCGATATTGCTTTTTTCATGCACCTCATCATCGCCCACACGGTCCATAACAACAACTTCATCGATTTTGCCGTCAGCGACACGATTTTCCTCTTTATTAATAGGCACATCATCATCCCAGGTCGAAAAACTATCACAATCTCCATCATTTGCAAGAATGGTAGCATTTATGTCATCTTCAACTTGGGTGGCTATAAGTGGAGAAGAATCGGGTTGTTCGACAGTAAAAGAACTAGCTAACCGCTCAAGTCGAGCCTCCATCATCAGTTGTGTAGCTTTGAGTTCCTTAAGCGTCTTGTTTATGTTTACCAACATATCATATACCTCATTTGTTTGATCAGAAAGCACTTCTACAGTGGGTTGCGGAACCTGTAGCTCTTGTACTTGAGGATATTGATACTGTTGAGATTGTGGTTGCTCATATTGAGGCTGATAATACTGTTGCTCAAACTGATCATATTGTTGCATTGGAGGTTCTTCATAACATTGTTGCTGAAATTTTTGTTCTTGAAATTGATGTTGACCATGATATGGGAAATCACCAAAATTGTTGTCCATGTAAGAGAAATCTGGTTGATCCATCCATTCTTGATCACAAGAATTAGAATACTGATTGTACTCATATCCTTCTTGATAATTATATCCATGTCCCGACTGAGTATTCTGAGAGTTGAAGTGGTTATAAGAGCATTCATAACTATAGTGACCCTGAACACCACAAACTTGACAGAAGCTGTATGTTGTAGGGGCAACTTGTGACATCTCATCGACACTCATCGGATACAAGGTCGGCTCTGTAGCTTTCGACGAATATGCCTCAACTATGGAAGATAGAAGTGCAAAGGTATCGACTTCTTCCATTGTAACCCTGTAACAGCACAAACACAGCCAAGAACGCAGTAAAAGCTACCTCACTTGGAACTGAAGTCCCAAGGAGGCAAAGGAAACATTATAAATAACTAAACAAAAACAATAGATACAACAACAACTAAGAAAAGTGAGAAAAGAATCCGAGTCAGTGAATTTTAATGCACACTGATGACAAGTACGTAAACTAATTAATTAACACCGAGTCCCCGGCAGCGGCGCCAAAAACTTGTTCGGTGAAATCTACACGCAAGCGCACGTGATCACAAGTAATATATTTGTTCGTTCCCACAGAGACTGGTGAATTAAGAATACGCACCTATGCAACAATGTATGATCAATTATCACTGCCAAGACAATTAACAAGGATTGGTTTCTTTTATACTAATACTTAAATTTACTAATCAAATTCAGAATAGGAAAACACATGGGATTCTAATTTCATTATCGAATTCATCTAGAATTGAATTTACTGATTAACATGCGACTGTTGATCCTAATCAGACAACACGAAAGTAATACATGCCAACTCTCGTTGCACACATATCATACCAATCAAAATCCACAATTAAGATAGAAATCTCATGGACACCAACAAAGCTCAGACCCTATATCTCTATAGCGGTAGTGTAAGCAGAGAGGTTTAATAGCAAGTCATCTATCGTGATTACACAAGGTGATAAAAATAGTTCAAGTCTATCACAAATTATGTTTCATTCACATAATCCTATGTTTACATGGCATAGTTCTAAATTCAATCATCCACTCTCGCTTCAGAAAGAATTAACAAACAACTTAGAAGTTAGCTACGCTCCTAAGAAGAATAAGCACGGCTCATGCAAAGAAATCAACGTATGTCACACAATCAAGCAATAAATATTCGTTACTAGACTACATCGATAAATCCATTAGAATCCCATGAAGGCGGTTAGTTCATAATCGAACTAATCGACATCATGGTTTCTAATGAAAGCATTATATATAAAAGACAAGAATTAAACGGAATAAAAATGCTTGAATTAATAATAAAGATCACACGTTACAGATTGAAGTTCACGATCTCGCTCGAAACTGTCACTTCCTCGCGAAGAACGATCTAATACAACTGATAATGTGCTTGAATGATTAAACTGAAAACTACGATATTGTTCTATTCTACTCAAACTACTTCTATGAGGCTAGGGTTTTACACACGAGAAATTATAAAGTGCATTGACCAAGTCAACCGGGCCTCGACCGCTGCGAAAATCCATCAGAAAAGCTGTAAAAATCGGCCCGGGGAGTTCTGCTGGGCGCGGCCGCGCTAAGTATAGCGCAGGCGCGCTAGTTGCAGCAGTTAGTAGCGCGGGCGCGCTAACAAGTAGCGCGGGCGCGCTACTGTCTGTGATGACAGTCCCGTTTCTTCGTTTCTCTCTCGTTCTCGCGTGCATGTCCTTCCTCGCTTCTAGTACCACTTCCGTAGGTGATCACGGTTGCATTTAGCACATGCAACAAGCCCTTTAAACCCCTAGATAGCTCTAGTGGACGAGTGTGCTCTCGTGAGGGTTTGTAGAAGATATACCCACAAAATCCCAAGTCGCGGTGAATCCACAATCCTCTATTCTTGCAAATAATGCACCAAAACCAACCTAAAATGATAGAAAATCACTTCATCACCTCAACTCGTGACCTGCACAGAAAAACAATAAAAACACATCAAAAGACACTAAACACTTAAGTACAACCAACCAATTTAAGCGGAAATGAAGGCCTATAAGTGTGTATAAATACCACTTATCAATATCTTGCTTGGAGTAGCTAGTCAGTAGGTATATGTATATTGTAGGGTAGTATTTGTGGCTTGGTTTGTTGGTATATGGAGTTTTGGAGGGTGTTAAGGTGGAAGGAGTCACACACACACCATGGCAGATTTTTACACCTTAGAAAACTAGTGAAATGGAGGTGTCATGCTTAGGCCCTCATAGGCCCAAGTCTCCTGGAGTTAGGACTTGATGTATACAAGTCTCCAGTAGCTTTAGAAGTCATAAAAACCATCATTTACATAGATGCACACACACATTTCAGAGTACACCCCAGAACAGGGCACAATTGTGTCATTTGCACTTTTGAGTGTTAAAAACCTTGTCAATGATGAGGCCCTCATGGGGCCTTGATTTAGTTGAGCTCAGGGAAGTATTAGGAAGCTATTTGAGTCATTGGATTGGTGTAGTGAGTGAGATTAGTGAGTCTCAAGTTGGTAAGTTCATGGCAGTCCCCACAGCAGGGCAGGGTGCTCTGTGCCAACTTTGTTTAGAGGCCCAAGGAGGCCTGAGCAAGGCCTTAGTGTCATTCCAAGTGCACAACTTAGATTTAAGTCTTAAGTATCCAGTAGAGTCACAATTTCACCAAGGCACATAGTGGAAACACTTGTTTTTGCCAAAACCCCCAAGAGGTGCCAAACTGCCAAGGCAGAATGGTCACTTTGGTACACTAGTTTTTAAGGACCTATATAGGCAAGGCCTTTGAGTCATACCACTTCATAATATTAAACGTGTCAACATTTAGAAATTGGTTTGGAGTCAATACCCTAAGTGGAGATGCCTCATTTCCACTAAAGAAAACAAGTGTCACATATGGAGTCACATTCTAGTACCAACTTAGGGTGCATTGCATTTTAGTGTGTCATCGGTGAGGCCTTGACCTCATATTGAGTCCATGAGTTAGTTTAAGTCAATTCACTTAGTGTAGATGCATTATTTTTACTAAGGCACCCAAGTGTCGCCAAGGTAAGCATACTAGTGAGTCATTTAGGTTGCACTTCACTTGTAAGTCTTGAGTAGTGGGGCACAAGTGTGCCTTACTATTAATTTGTTAATTTGAGGTCAGTAGAGTATGGTTAGGTGGTATTGGTCTTAGACCTTATGTGCTACTTGATTAAATGCTTAATTGACTTAGGAATAATTAGAGATTATTAAGTAATATAAGTTAAGTAACTAAGTGCCATGCTTTATTTGTTATGTGCATTACTTGATGATTATGTTACTTGTTTTAATTAAGTTTAAGTTTATATTTTATATATATGTATATACATTTATACGCGAAAGGGTAGTTAGTGACGAGGATACTATTAATTATAGGTGCAAGTAGGAGGCCAGGCAAGGAACCCCTAGAAGCATCTATACAGGAGTTTAGTAAGCTTTATCCAGGCAAGTGAAACTCTTCCTTTATACTTGCTTTACAATTGTATACCCTGTGAACGTTGAATTACTGTTTATTTAGGATTGAATTACCTTGTCACCCCTTGTGATCATGACTTTGGATTCCAATAATACCCTTAACACTTGAATTACCTTTTTCATGTAATATCACCTTACAACCACATGATTATACTCCAATAGTCCTTGATGAATAATGAGAACTTGATACCCCACATTAACCTGAATTATCTCATTTGGAACCCCGATCTTAATAACATCCTTTACTTTTGAAAGATCGCTTGTATTTTGAAAACACCCTTGCTTATAACTTGTCTTTGATCAAGACCTTTTTTTTGAAAATGATTTGATTTGAAATGACCTTAAAAGGAATTGGATAATAATTTATTAAGACTGAGGCGCCAGTCTATTATTGCAGCATCAGTAGCGGGGAGCCTGATGTCTGTTTATGGCCAATGTGTGCCGAGGATCCTCCCTGGTTGAATCACTTTATGTGGTTCGGAGCTTGGTGTGGGCTGATCACCCCTCAATGCTCGTAGCGCTGTGTGTTTCCAATTCCAATAAATTGATATCCCACATTGCACCTTTACTTGTGTTTATACCTTGTGATATCTGTTGATGCTTTTGCACTTATTATCTTGCATATTGTGAACTGTTATATATACTGTTTTCACTTGCCGAGCTTTATGCTCATATATATATTGTTGTTGTTATAACCCTTCAGTGAAACCCGAGAATGGCCCGTTTCAAGCAGACCGCACGTAAATCCACCTCAGGCAACGGGATTGCTTACCGCCATATGATGGAGCAGGTTGGGAACTCGTAGTTCCCTAGTTAATTTCTTCTAATCTTTTGGGATTTAAAAACTGTAGTATGACTTAGACTTGATTTGGATTTCCATTTGGGTTGTAATAACTTTAGATGTTGTTCATACTCATTCCTGGTGATTCCGGGATTGTGGATTAGACTTGTAGATTAATCTTTATAACTCTGTAGTTTAATTATATATATCGATATGCATGCTTTAGTCGGTTATTTAAGTTGGGTCCGTCACAGTTGGTATCAGAGCGACAGGTTAGAGTCACTGAACAACATAGGATAAATGAATATAAGATAGGATTTAGAGGTTAAGATGAACTTAGATCATGTGGGATTTGGGGCGTTAGAATCTTTTAAGTTTTCTCACCCTTTTGACTATAACCGCGTATATATATATATATATATAACTGTTGGCAGGCATCGTCATCTTCTAGTCCCGGATTCCCGACTACTGTTCCGTTCCCGCTTTACGAGCAGATGGTGAGGCTTACTGACCGACTCGAGGGCCAGAACACGATTCTTCAGCATCGGATTGACCAGCTGTACCGTGAGGACTTTGATGATGAGGGCAACCGTCCCCGTTTGATTGCTAGGGTCGAAGAGATCATTCGCATGGCCGAGGATCGTTTGGCAGCTATTCCACCCTACCGCGAGCGTGAGAGCCGTATCACTTTGACCGCCATTACTGACGAGCTCCGCTGTGTGATTAGCAGTCTCCGTGAGCCAGTTGCCAGTCCATCAGCTTCACCAGCATCATCACCATCCCCCTAGACTATTCCTTAGTCTATTTTATTTCCGTTATCATGTTATCCGTACTTTGACTTTCCATTTCGTACTTGTACCCCCGGATTGTTTCGGGAAGACTTTATTCGCACTTTATTTCCGTTCGTACTTTCCGTACTTATCATTTGAACTAATGTTTAATCTCGCACTTTGACTATTTATCTCATTTTGTCATTACATATATACCATGCTTAGACAGAAATTGCCATGTTAAACCTTTAGAACTTGATCATGTTTAAACTTTTCCAATATACCATGATATGACTTTGACCGAATAATTGTACCTTTGCAATATGATACCTTAGACTCTAATAATACACACACATACCATGATGCCATAATAACAATAATAGACCGTTACCATGTGAATAACTTTTGAATAATACCTTTGTACCCAATATTCCCCTTTGATATAACTTGTATGCATATATTGAACTGTGAATAAGCTTTTCTTGTCTACATTCAGAATCATGCCTCCTCGAAGAACCCGCAACACCACCAATGAAAATACCGAAGAACCACCACCAACCTTGGCTCAACTTATGCAACTTCTTCACCAACAATCTGTTACCCTTGCTCAACAACAACAATTACTTCAACAACAACTCCAGCAACAACAACAAGCACCACCACCACCTACTACTTTCAAATCCTTCCAAGCTGTGAAACCACCCGAGTTCCGAGGAACTCAAGACCCTGTTGAAGCTCAGTCCTGGCTAAAGGAGATGGAGAAGGCTTTCACCTTGGCTGTTGTAAGCGATGATAAGAAAGTTGAATATGCCTCTTATTTTCTGAAAGATGAAGCAAACTACTGGTGGGAGTCAGCCCGTGCTTTAGAAGAAGGTGAGGTTATTGCTTGGGATAGATTCAAGAGGATATTTCTAGACAAGTACTTTCCAAGGTATTTGCAAACACAAATGGAATTGAAGTTCTTTGAATTGAAGCAAGAGGGAATGACTGTTGGGGAATATGAAAAGAAATTTACAGAATTAGCAAGGTTCGTGGGAGATTATGTGGACACGGACGAGAAAAGAGCGAAGAGATTTCAACAAAGATTGAAGCCTTGGCTACGAAGCAGAGTGGCTGCTTTCGAATTGGCCACATATGCTGAAGTGGTCCAGAAGGCAATGGTAATTGAAGGAGAAAGTGATCAGAATCAGAAGGAGAAGGATAGTAAGAAGAGAAAGTTTGTGAGTAAAGGTGAAGGTTCGGCTCAAGGGAGCCAAAGTGGGAAGAATTTCAAGAAGTTCGGAGTTCAGAATCAAGGAGGTCCCCGAGGATTCAAGAAAGGAGAAAATAGGAATGTGAAGAAGATTCAAGGACCGAGTGGTCAAAGGAGTCAACAAGCAAATTCAGAATGCAAGTTCTGCAACAAGAAACACACGGGAAGTTGTAATAAGGCTGATATTGTCTGTTTCAAGTGCAACTCGAAAGGTCATTATGCAAACGAGTGCCAGAACCCGAAGCCTTCTGTTACATGTTTCAAGTGTGGAAAGACCGGTCATATGTCAAGAGATTGTAAAGCTCCTGGAACCAACAAGTTGATGCAATTGGCAGCTACCCCTTACAATCAAGGAATGACGTCTTCTGCTCCGATTCTGCAACTACCTTCTACTCAAGTTTTTGAGTCTGTAACTCTTGTTTTCCATCCCTCTTATCCGGCTCAAGCAAGGACATTCAACATGAATATCAAAGATGCTGTTCAGAGTTCTGAGGTTGTGGTAGGTACGCTTTCTGTCAACAACAACCATGCTAAAGTGCTATTTGATTCTGGAGCTACTAGATCTTTCATATCTGAATCTTTTGTTGGCAAGTTGAATTGTGCAATTGAACCGTTAGTTGAACCCTTATCTATCATTGTTGCTAATCAAGAACAAGTATCTGTTAGAAATATTTGCCCCCGATGTACTATAGAGATTTCTGGCTTTAGTTTTCCTGCTTCCCTTATACCTTTTCGATTAGGAGAGTTTGATGTTATATTAGGTATGGATTGGTTAGCAGAAAATGGTGCTCAAATAGACTGTAAGAAGAAGAAGATAATCCTTAAGTCTCCACAAGGCAAGAAAGTAGAATTCAAAGGGCGTAAACAAACCAAGACATTTTTGACGATAATTGAAGCTAAGAAGTTGTTAAGGCAAGGTTGTGAAGGTTATTTGGCTCATGTGATTGATAGATCTAAAGAGACGCCGAATATAGAAAGCATTCCGATAGTTAATGAATTTCTGGATGTATTTCCTGACGATCTTCCTGGATTGCCTCCCGACCGTCAAATTGAGTTTTCTATTGACTTAGCACCCGGCACGGAACCAGTTTCAAAGCAACCGTATCGAATGGCGCCGGCAGAAATGAAGGAGTTGGCCAAGCAATTGCAAGAGTTGTTAGACAAAGGAGTTATAAGGCCGAGTGTATCCCCGTGGGGAGCTCCAGTTCTTTTTGTGAAGAAAAAGGACGGAAGCATGAGATTATGCATCGACTATAGAGAATTGAACAAGTTGACAATCAAGAATAGGTATCCTTTGCCTCGAATCGACGACTTATTTGATCAACTCAAAGGAGCAACTTACTTTTCGAAGATTGACTTGCGTTCGGGATATCATCAATTGAAGATTAAACCGGAAGACATTCCAAAGACCGCTTTCAGAACTCGGTATGGGCATTACGAGTTTCTAGTTATGGCATTTGGATTGACAAACGCACCAGCCGCCTTCATGGATTTGATGAACCGTGTATTCAAGAAGTATTTAGACAAGTTCGTCATTGTATTCATCGACGATATTCTCATATACTCGAAATCTGAAGAGGAACATGCTGAACATCTGAGGATAGCTTTGGAAACATTAAGAAAGGAGAAGTTGTATGCAAAGTTCTCAAAATGTGAATTTTGGCTACGAGAAGTGCAGTTTTTAGGACATATTATTGGAAGTGAAGGTATTCGAGTGGATCCAGCAAAGATAGAAGCTGTGATGAATTGGGAAAGGCCGAAGACCCCAACTGAAGTTAGAAGTTTCATGGGATTGGCCGGATATTATCGAAGGTTTGTGAAGGATTTTTCGAAGATTGCAGTACCGTTGACAAGATTGACTCGGAAGAATGAGAAGTTTGAATGGACCGATAAATGTGAAAAGAGCTTTCAAGAGTTGAAACAGAAGTTAGTCACCGCTCCAGTTCTAGCTTTGCCAGATGATCAAGGAGATTTTGTTATCTACAGTGATGCGTCATACAAAGGATTAGGTTGTGTCTTAATGCAACACGGGAAAGTGATAGCCTACGCGTCAAGACAACTCAAGCCACACGAACAAAGATATCCGACTCATGACTTGGAATTGGCAGCAATTGTGTTTGCTTTAAAGCTTTGGAGACACTATCTTTATGGCGAGAAGTGTGAAATATTCACTGATCACAAAAGCTTGAAGTACATTTTCACGCAAAAAGAGTTGAACATGAGGCAGCGAAGATGGTTGGAATTGATTAAAGACTACGACTGCACGATTAACTATCATCCCGGAAAGGCGAACGTAGTAGCAGATGCGTTAAGTCGCAAAGAAAGGTTAAATATGTTGACCATGGCTCAAGAACTATCACAGGAATTTGAGAAGATGGGAATTGAAATTCGAGCTCCTAGTGCACCTACAGAAATGATTTGTACCATGACTTTTCAGCCTGAATTGATGGAAAAGATAAAGAAGTGCCAAGAAGAAGTGATGAATGAGAAGATGAATGAGTTAACCGGAGAAGAAATCTGCACACAGAAAGACAACCAAGGAATCTTGAGGTTTTCATCAAGAATTTGGATACCAAACGTGGAGGAATTGAAGAATGAAATCTTGAAGGATGCTCACAATTCAGAGTTTTCTATTCACCCCGGAAGCACAAAAATGTACCAAGATTTGAAGCAAAACTTTTGGTGGCCAGACATGAAGAAGGAAATTGCTCAATGGATCAGTAAATGCTACACTTGTCAAAGAGTAAAAGCTGAACATCAGAAGCCAAGTGGATTGATACAGCCGTTAGAGATACCAGAATGGAAGTGGGAGCACATTGCAATGGACTTTATAGTTGGATTGCCAAGGACGAAATCTAATCATGATGCTATTTGGGTAATCATTGATCGATTGACCAAGTCGGCTCATTTTCTGCCAATTAACGAGAGATTTTCAATGGACAAGCTGATTCACATGTATTTGAAAGAGATTGTTACTCGTCATGGAGTTCCAGTATCTATTGTGTCAGATCGAGACCCTCGTTTTAACTCGAGATTTTGGAAGCAATTTCAAGAACATTTGGGAACCCGACTCAAGATGAGTACTGCCTATCATCCACAAACGGACGGACAAAGCGAGCGTACAATTCAAACTATTGAAGACATGTTGAGGTCTTGTGCTTTGGACTTCAAAGGAAATTGGGACGAGCATTTGCCTTTGGTTGAGTTTTCGTATAATAACAGTTATCATGCTAGCATTGGAATGCCCCCGTACGAAGCTCTTTATGGAAGGAAATGTAGATCTCCGATATATTGGGATGAAGTTGGAGAAAGGAAAGTAATTGGTCCAGAATTGATCCAACAAACAAAAGAAGCAGTAGATGTGATTCGAAGCAGATTGATTGCAGCTCAAGATAGACAACGAAAGTATGCCGACCCGCACCGAAAGGATGTTGAATATGAAGTAGGAGAAGCTGTTCTGTTAAAGGTGTCACCATGGAAAGGAATAGCAAGATTCGGAAAGAAAGGGAAACTGAGTCCAAGATTTATTGGTCCTTTTGAGATTTTAAGCAGAATTGGGAAAGTGGCGTACGAACTAGCCTTACCGCCTCAAATGCAGCACGTTCACAACGTTTTCCATGTCTCGTTGCTTAAGAAGTTCAACCCCGACACCAAGTGCATCATAGAGAATGAACCAGTTGAGATTGAGCCCGATTTGTCTTATATCGAGCAACCGGTTAGCATTCTAGATAGAAAAGATAAGGTGTTAAGGAATAAGACAGTTCCTTTAGTTAGAATTTTGTGGAGGAATCCCAAAGTTGAAGAATCAACGTGGGAATTAGAAAGTGATATGTTAGATAAGTATCCTCATTTGTTTACTTAGATTCTGGGGTCAGAATCCTTTTAAGGGGGGAAGGATGTAACGCCTGTAATATTTGACTTATATATATTACAGTATTTCATTTTGGTGATATATAAAATTTCGTGTTTTAATTGCCAAACTATGTGAATTTGACTCGTTTATCGTTACATGACTTTCGTATGTCGTTATAATGTACTTATATGACTTTTGACGAATAATTCTCGCTACGCGATTAAATAATATTACTAGTTGCGACGGTTTTGACTTTGTATTAATAAATGTGATCGTTGCCGTTACCCGATTAAATAATAGTTGAGATATATGCGATTTAGTGATATTTGATAAATTGCGAGTAGCCGATAAACTTTAACTTGTAAAATAGCGTTTCATTGTATATATTCTTCTCGAGATTTTACGTGTATTATATTCGTGTTTTATATTTATGTGAAATGTGACTATTAGAGCTCTACTTGTAATATTTCTTTTAAAATTCATTTCTTGTCCAAAATTTGAGAAAACTATTTTATTAAACTTCTAAAATCTCATATTATTTGTGATATTAATTTCATGATTTATCGATTTGTACTTTATTTACTAAAACTCATTCTTTTAATATCTTTTTAATCACACTTTTATTAATTATCAAATGTCTACATTACCCTTGCATGCATTTTCCACCAACACTTGAAGAGAGGACAAGCTAGTCATTTCTACATTCCACTACCACTAGTTGGTCAAGTCAAAACACAAGAGAACAAAATATTACATACTTCCACACTTCACTCATTCATACACACCAACTAAAATCAAACCCACTTCTCTCATCTCTCTCTTCTCTCTCCCTCACCTCTCCTCTCGGCTCTCTCTCTCTAAACCCTCCTCCATTGCCGATTTCTTCATCTTCTTCAAGGATCAAGCTTGTCTTGCCAAGATCTTCATCACCCACACTTGTATCTTCTCTCTCAAGGTTAGACTTGGCTTGCATGTGTCACTTGGAACCGGAATGGGGCTTTAGTTCTTATGGACTTAGAGTCACCATTTCAGAGGTTCCTAGATGATGAGCTTGATGTGATTTTGGTGGAGGTTATACCTCCATTTGGCGGAAATACACTTGCTTCATCACCTTCGGCAATGACCCTCAAGGGAGCCGAAGGAAATGGGTTGTTTTCATGCCTTAAAATTCGAAATGGTGTGATGTTTTGATATGGTTTCAAGAAGTTTTGATCCTTTACAATGTGTTTTACAAAGTTTTAGACCTTGCATGTTATGATTTATACAAGAACCATGTGAAACTAGTGATCTTAGGCCATGATATTCGAATGGGTGTTATATGTGATGATTTGGAGCTTTTAACTTGGTTTTTGATCAATGCATGTTTCGGTTTTTGCCATAAAATGATAATGTAGATGGTGTCTTGATGTATTATGTTTAGTTTTGATGATTAATAAACTTGTATGTATGTGCATTGGCTTGGAAAGTGCTTAAAAACTGCTCCTGAAATTCTGCTCTGTTTTTGCTCTACAAATGCCTCGGTTTTATGCTTATATGAGGTTGGATTTTGTGATATCTTGCTTGGAGTAGCTAGTCAGTAGGTATATGTATATTGTAGGGTAGTATTTGTGGCTTGGTTTGTTGGTATATGGAGTTTTGGAGGGTGTTAAGGTGGAAGGAGTCACACACACACCATGGCAGATTTTTACACCTTAGAAAACTAGTGAAATGGAGGTGTCATGCTTAGGCCCTCATAGGCCCAAGTCTCCTGGAGTTAGGACTTGATGTATACAAGTCTCCAGTAGCTTTAGAAGTCATAAAAACCATCATTTACATAGATGCACACACACATTTCAGAGTACACCCCAGAACAGGGCACAATTGTGTCATTTGCACTTTTGAGTGTTAAAAACCTTGTCAATGATGAGGCCCTCATGGGGCCTTGATTTAGTTGATCTCAGGGAAGTATTAGGAAGCTATTTGAGTCATTGGACTGGTGTAGTGAGTGAGATTAGTGAGTCTCAAGTTGGTAAGTTCATGGCAGTCCCCACAGCAGGGCAGGGTGCTCTGTGCCAACTTTGTTTAGAGGCCCAAGGAGGCCTGAGCAAGGCCTTAGTGTCATTCCAAGTGCACAACTTAGATTTAAGTCTTAAGTATCCAGTAGAGTCACAATTTCACCAAGGCACATAGTGGAAACACTTGTTTTTGCCAAACCCCCCAAGAGGTGCCAAACTGCCAAGGCAGAATGGTCACTTTGGTACACTAGTTTTTAAGGACCTATATAGGCAAGGCCTTTGAGTCATACCACTTCATAATATTAGTTTAAGATTGTGTCAACATTTAGAAATTGGTTTGGAGTCAATACCCTAAGTGGAGATGCCTCATTTCCACTAAAGAACACAAGTGTCACATATGGAGTCACATTCTAGTACCAACTTAGGGTGCATTGCATTTTAGTGTGTCATCAGTGAGGCCTTGACCTCATATTGAGTCCATGAGTTATTTTAAGTCAATTCACTTAGTGTAGATGCATTATTTTTACTAAGGCACCCAAGTGTCGCCAAGGTAAGCATACTAGTGAGTCATTTAGGTTGCACTTCACTTGTAAGTCTTGAGTAGTGGGGCACAAGTGTGCCTTACTATTAATTTATTAATTTGAGGTCAGTAGAGTATGGTTTGGAGGTATTGGTCTTAGACCTTATGTGCTACTTGATTAAATGCTTAATTGACTTAGGAATAACTAGAGATTATTAAGTAATATAAGTTAAGTAACTAAGTGCCATGCTTTATTTGTTATGTGCATTACTTGATGATTATGTTACTTGTTTTAATTAAGTTTAAGTTTATATTTTATATATATGTATATACATTTATACGCGAAAGGGTAGTTAGTGACGAGGATACTATTAATTATAGGTGCAAGTAGGAGGCCAGGCAAGGAACCCCTAGAAGCATCTATACAGGAGTTTAGTAAGCTTTATCCAGGCAAGTGAAACTCTTCCTTTATACTTGCTTTACAATTGTATACCCTGTGAACGTTGAATTACTGTTTATTTAGGATTGAATTACCTTGTCACCCCTTGTGATCATGACTTTGGATTCCAATAATACCCTTAACACTTGAATTACCTTTTTCATGTAATATCACCTTACAACCACATGATTATACTCCAATAGTCCTTGATGAATAATGAGAACTTGATACCCCACATTAACCTGAATTATCTCATTTGGAACCCCGATCTTAATAACATCCTTTACTTTTGAAAGATCGCTTGTATTTTGAAAACACCCTTGCTTATAACTTGTCTTTGATCAAGACCTTTTTTTTGAAAATGATTTAATTTGAAATGACCTTAAAAGGAATTGGATAATAATTTATTAAGACTGAGGCGCCAGTCTATTATTGCAGCATCAGTAGCGGGGAGCCTGATGTCTGTTTATGGCCAATGTGTGCCGAGGATCCTCCCTGGTTGAATCACTTTATGTGGTTCGGAGCTTGGTGTGGGCTGATCACCCCTCAATGCTCGTAGCGCTGTGTGTTTCCAATTCCAATAAATTGATATCCCACATTGCACCTTTACTTGTGTTTATACCTTGTGATATCTGTTGATGCTTTTGCACTTATTATCTTGCATATTGTGAACTGTTATATATACTGTTTTCACTTGCTGAGCTTTATGCTCATATATATATTGTTGTTGTTATAACCCTTCAGTGAAACCCGAGAATGGCCCGTTTCAAGCAGACCGCACGTAAATCCACCTCAGGCAACGGGATTGCTTACCGCCATATGATGGAGCAGGTTGGGAACTCGTAGTTCCCTAGTTAATTTCTTCTAATCTTTTGGGATTTAAAAACTGTAGTATGACTTAGACTTGATTTGGATTTCCATTTGGGTTGTAATAACTTTAGATGTTGTTCATACTCATTCCTGGTGATTCCGGGATTGTGGATTAGACTTGTAGATTAATCTTTATAACTCTGTAGTTTAATTATATATATCGATATGCATGCTTTAGTCGGTTATTTAAGTTGGGTCCGTCACACAAGTTGTTTCCGGGCTCAAACGAGTCAAGAATGGAACTACAAGTTGATTCCAATTTCAAACAACTGAAAATGAAGCTACAAGTTGTTTTCAACTTCGAAAGAGTCTAGAATGAAGCGAAAAGTTGTTTCCAACTTCAATCTAGTCAATAATGAAGCTACAAGTTATTTCCGGATTCAAACGAATCAAGAATGAAACTAAAAGTTGATTCCAACTTCAATCTAGTCAATAATGAAGCTACAAGTTGTGTTCCGGCTCAAACGAGTCAGTAATGAAACTACAAGTTGATTCCAATTTCAAACAACCAAAAATAAAGTTACAAGTCGTTTTCAACTTCAAACGTGTCTGGAATGAAGCTACAAGTTGTTTCCATGTTCAATCTAGTCAATAATGAAGCTACAAGTTGTTTTCAGGCTCAAACGAGTCAAGACTGAAACTACAAGTTGATCCAATTTCAAACAACTAAAAATGAAGCTACAAGTTGTTTTCAACTTCAAACGAGTCTGGAATGAAGCTACAATTTGTTTTCAACTTCAAACGAGTCTGGAATGAAGCCACAAGTTATTCCCAACTTCAATCTAGTCAATAATGAAGCTACAAGTTGTTTCCGGGCTCAAACGAGTCAAGAATAGAACTACAAGTTGATTCCAATTTCAAACAACTGAAAATGAAGCTAGAAGTTGTTTTCAACTTCGAAAGAGTCTGGAATGAAACCACAAGTTGTTTCCAACTTCAATCTAGTCAATAATGAAGCTACAAGTTGTTTCCGGGTTCAAACGAGTCAAGAATGAAACTACAAGTTGATTCCAATTTCAAACAACTTAAAATGAAGCTACAAGTTGTTTTCAACTTCAGAAGAGTCTAGAATAAAGCTACAAGTTGTTTCCAACTTCAATCTAGTCACTAATGAAGCTACAAGTTGTGTTCGGGCTAAAACGAGTCAATAATGAAACTACAAGTTGATTCCAATTTCAAACAACCGAATATGAAGCTACAAGTTGTTTTGAACTTCAAACGAGTCTGGAATGAAGCCAAAAGTTGTTTCCAACGTCAATCTAGTCAATAATGATGCTACAAGTTGTTTCCGGGTTCAAACGAGTGAAGAATGAAACTACAAGTTGATTCCAATTTCAAACAACTGAAAATGAAGCTACAAGATGTTTTCAACTTCAGAAGAGTCTAGAATAAAGCTACAAGTTGTTGCCAACTTCAATCTAGTTAATAATGAAGCTACAAGTTATGTTCGGGATCAAACGAGTCAATAATGAAACTACAAGTTGATCCAATTTCAAACAATCGAAAATGAAGCTACAAGTTTCTTTCAACTTCAAACGAGTCTGGAATGAAGCCACAAGTTGTTTCCAACTTCAATCTAGTCAATAATGAAGCTACAACTTGTTTTCGGGCTCAAACGAGTCAAGAATGGAACTACAAGTTGATTCCAATTTCAAATAACTGAAAATGAAGCTACAAGTTGTTTTCAACGTCGAAAGAGTCTGGAATGAAGCTACAAGTTGTTTCCAACTTCAATCTAGTCAATAATGAAGCTACAAGTTGTTTCCGGGTTCAAACGAGTCAAGAATGAAACTACAAGTTGATTCCAACTTCAATCTAGTCAATAATGAAGCTACAAGTTGTGTTCGGGCTCAAACGAGTCAATAATGAAACTACAAGTTGATCCAATTTCAAACAACCAAAAATGAAGCTACAAGTTGTTTTCAACTTCAAACGAGTCTGGAATGAAGCTAAATTTGTTTTCAACTTCAAACGAGTCTGGAATGAAGCTACAAGTTGTTTCCAACTTCAAACAACTCAATAATGAAGCTACAAGTTGTTTCCGGGCTCAAACGAATCAAGAATAAAACTACAAGTTGATTCCAATTTCAAACAACCGAATATGAAGCTACAAGTTGTTTTCAACTTCAAACGAGTCTAGAATGAAGCCACAAGTTGTTTCCAACTTCAATCTAGTCAATAATGAAGCTACAACTTGTTTGCGGGCTCAAACGAGTCAAGAATGGAACTACAAGTTGATTCCAATTTCAAACAACTGAAAATGAAGCTACAAGTTGTTTTCAACTTCGAAAGAGTCTAGAATGAAGCGACAAGTTGTTCCCAACTTCAATCTAGTCAATAATGAAGCTACAAGTTGTTTCCGGGTTCAAACGAGTGAAGAATGAAACTACAAGTTGATTCCAATTTCAAACAACTGAAAATGAAGCTACAAGATGTTTTCAACTTCAGAAGAGTCTAGAATAAAGCTACAAGTTGTTGCCAACTTCAATCTAGTCAATAATGAAGCTACATGTTATATTCGGGCTCAAACGAGTCAATAATGAAACTACAAGTTGATCCAATTTCAAACAATCGAAAATGAAGCTACAAGTTGCTTTCAACTTCAAACGAGTCTGGAATGAAGCCACAAGTTGTTTCCAACTTCAATCTAGTCAATAATGAAGCTACAACTTGTTTTCGGGCTCAAACGAGTCAAGAATGGAACTACAAGTTGATTCCAATTTCAAATAACTGAAAATGAAGCTACAAGTTGTTTTCAACGTCGAAAGAGTCTGGAATGAAGCTACAAGTTGTTTCCAACTTCAATCTAGTCAATAATGAAGCTACAAGTTGTTTCCGGGTTCAAACGAGTCAAGAATGAAACTACAAGTTGATTCCAACTTCAATCTAGTCAATAATGAAGCTACAAGTTATGTTCGGGCTCAAACGAGTCAATAATGAAACTACAAGTTAATCCAATTTCAAACAACCAAAAATGAAGCTACAAGTTGTTTTCAACTTCAAACGAGTCTGGAATGAAGCTAAATTTGTTTTCAACTTCAAACGAGTCTGGAATGAAGCTACAAGTTGTTTCCAACTTCAAACAACTCAATAATGAAGCTACAAGTTGTTTCCGGGCTCAAACGAATCAAAAATAAAACTACAAGTTGATTCCAATTTCAAACAACCGAATATGAAGCTACAAGTTGTTTTCAACTTCAAACGAGTCTAGAATGAAGCCACAAGTTGTTTCCAACTTCAATCTAGTCAATAATGAAGCTACAACTTGTTTGCGGGCTCAAACGAGTCAAGAATGGAACTACAAGTTGATTCCAATTTCAAACAACCAAAAATGAAGTTACAAGTCGTTTTCAACTTCAAACGTGTTTGGAATGAAGCTACAAGTTGTTTCCACGTTCAATCTAGTCAATAATGAAGCTACAAGTTGTTTTCAGGCTCAAACGAGTCAAGAATGAAACTACAAGTTGATCCAATTTCAAACAACTAAAAATGAAGCTACAAGGTGTTTTCAACTTCAAACGAGTCTGGAATGAAGCCACAAGTTATTTCCAACTTCAATCTAGTCAATAATGAAGCTACAAGTTGTTTCCGGGCTCAAACGAGTCAAGAATGGAACTACAAGTTGATTCCAATTTCAAACAACTGAAAATGAAGCTACAAGTTGTTTTCAACTTCGAAAGAGTCTGGAATGAAACCACAAGTTGTTTCCAACTTCAATCTAGTCAATAATGAAGCTACAAGTTGTTTCCGGGTTCAAACGAGTCAAGAATGAAACTACAAGTTGATTCCAATTTCAAACAACTAAAAATGAAGCTACAAGTTGTTTTCAATTTCAAAAGAGTCTGGAATGAAGCTACAAGTTGTTTCCAACTTCAATCTAGTCAATAATGAAGCTACAAGTTGTGTTCGAGTTCAAACGAGTCAATAATGAAACTACAAGTTGATCCAATTTCAAACAACCGAAAATGAAGCTACAAGTTGGTTTCAACTTCAAACGAGTCCAGAATGAAGCCACAAGTTGTTTCCAACTTCAATCTAGTCAATAATGAAGCTACAAGTTGTTTCCGGGCTCAAACGAGTCAAGAATGGAACTACAAGTTGATTCCAATTTCAAACAACTGAAAATGAAGCTACAAGTTGTTTTCAACTTTGAAAGAGTCTGGAATGAAGCCACAAGTTGTTTCCAACCTCAATCAAGTCAATAATGAAGCTACAAGTTGTTTTCGGGTTCAAACGAGTCAAAAATGAAACTACAAGTTGATTCCAATTTCAAACAACTGAAAATGAAGCTACAAGTTGTTTTCAACTTCAAAAGAGTCTGAAATGAAGCTACAAGTTGTTTCCAACATCAATCTAGTCAATAATGAATCTACAAGTTGTGTTCGGGCTCAAACGAGTCAATAATGAAACTACAAGTTAATCCAATTTCAAACAACCGAAAATGAAGCTACAAGTTGCTTTTAACTTCAAACGAGTCTGGAATAAAGCTACACGTTGATTCCAACTTCAATCGAGTCAATAATGAAGCTACAAGTTGTTTCCAGGCTCAAACGAGTCAAGAATGAAACTACAAGTTGATTCCAATTTCAAAAAACGAAAAATGAAGTTACAAGTCGTTTTCAACTTCAAACGAGTCTGGAATGAAGCTACAAGTTGTTTCCACGTTCAATCTGGTCAATAATAAAGCTACAAGTTATTTTCAGGCTCAAAAGAGTCAAGAATGAAACTACAAGTTGATCCAATTTCAAACAACCGAAAATGAAGCTACAAGTTGTTTTCAACTTCAAACGAGTCTCGAATGAAGCTACTTTCAACTTCAAACGAGTCTGGAATGAAGCTACAAGTTGTTTCCAACTTCAAACGAATCAATATTGAAGCTACAAGTTGTTTCCGGGCTCAAAGGAATCAAGAATGAAACTACAAGTTGATTCCAATTTCAAACAACCAAATATGAAGCTACAAGTTGTTTTCAACTTCAAACGAGTCTGGAATGAAGCCACAAGTTGTTTCCAACTTCAATCCAGTCAATAATGAAGCTACAAGTTGTTTCCAGGCTCAAACGAGTCAATAATGGAACTACAAGTTGATTCCAATTTCAAACAACTGAAAATGAAGCTACAAGTTGTTTTCAACTTGGAAAGAGTCTGGAATGAAGCCACAAGTTGTTTCCAACCTCAATCTAGTAAATAATGAAGCTACAAGGTTTTTCCGGGTTCAAACGAGTCAAGAATGAAACTACAAGTTGATTCCAATTTCAAACAACTTAAAATGAAGCTACAAGTTGTTTTCAACTTCAAAAGAGTCTGGAATGAAGCTACAAGTTGTTTCCAACTTCAATCTAGTCAATAATGAAGCTACAAGTTGTGTTCGGGCTCAAACGAGTCAATAATGAAACTACAAGTTGATCCAATTTCAAACAACCGAAAATGAAGCTACAAGTTGCTTTCAACTTCAAACGAGTCCAGAATGAAGCCACAAGTTGTTTCCAACTTCAATCTTGTCAATAATGAAGCTACAAGTTGTTTCCGGGTTCAAACGAGTCAAGAATGAAACTACAAGTTGATTCCAATTTCAAACAACTGAAAATGAAGCTACAAGTTGTTTTCAACTTCAAAAGAGTCTGGAATGAAGCTACAAGTTGTTTCCAACTTCAATCTAGTCAATAATGAAGCTACAAGTTGTGTTCGGGCTCAAACGAGTCAATAATGAAACTACAAGTTGATCCAATTTCAAACAACCGAAAATGAAGCTACAAGTTGCTTTCAACTTCAAACGAGTCCAGAATGAAGCCACAAGTTGTTTCCAACTTCAATCTAGTCAATAATGAAGCTACAAGTTGTTTTCGGGCTCAAACGAGTAAAGAATGAAACTACAAGTTGATTCCAATTTCAAACAACTAAAAATGAAGCTACCAGTTGTTTTCAACTTCGAAAGAGTCTGGAATGAAGCCACAAGTTGTTTCCAACCTCAATCTTGTCAATAATGAAGCTACAAGTTGTTTCCGGGTTCAAACGAGTCAAGAATGAAACTACAAGTTGATTCCAATTTCAAACAACTGAAAATGAAGCTACAAGTTGTTTTCAATTTCAAAAGAGTCTGGAATGAAGCTACAAGTTGTTTCCAACTTCAATCTAGTCAATAATGAAGCTACAAGTTGTGTTCGAGCTCAAACGAGTCAATAATGAAACTACAAGTTGATCCAATTTCAAACAACCAAAAATGAAGCTACAAGTTGGTTTCAACTTCAAACGAGTCCAGAATGAAGCCACAAGTTGTTTCCAACTTCAATCTAGTCAATAATGAAGCTACAAGTTGTTTCCGGGCTCAAACGAGTCAAGAATGGAACTACAAGTTGATTCCAATTTCAAACAACTGAAAATGAAGCTACAAGTTGTTTTCAACTTTGAAAGAGTCTGGAATGAAGCCACAAGTTGTTTCCAACCTCAATCTAGTCAATAATGAAGCTACAAGTTGTTTTCGGGTTCAAACGAGTCAAGAATGAAACTACAAGTTGATTCCAATTTCAAACAACTGAAAATGAAGCTACAAGTTGTTTTCAACTTCAAAAGAGTCTGAAATGAAGCTACAAGTTGTTTCCAACATCAATCTAGTCAATAATGAAGCTACAAGTTGTGTTCGGGCTCAAACGAGTCAATAATGAAACTACAAGCTAATCCAATTTCAAACAACCGAAAATGAAGCTACAAGTTGCTTTTAACTTCAAACGAGTCTGGAATAAAGCTACAAGTTGATTCCAACTTCAATCGAGTCAATAATGAAGCTACAAGTTGTTTTCAGGCTCAAACGAGTCAAGAATGAAACTACAAGTTGATTCCAATTTCAAAAAACGAAAAATGAAGTTACAAGTCGTTTTCAACTTCAAACGAGTTTGGAATGAAGCTACAAGTTGTTTCCACGTTCAATCTGGTCAATAATAAAGCTACAAGTTATTTTCAGGCTCAAAAGAGTCAAGAATGAAACTACAAGTTGATCCAATTTCAAACAACCGAAAATGAAGCTACAAGTTGTTTTCAACTTCAAACGAGTCTCGAATGAAGCTACTTTCAACTTCAAACGAGTCTGGAATGAAGCTACAAGTTGTTTCCAACTTCAATCTAGTCAATAATGAAGCTACAAGTTGTGTTCGGGCTCAAACGAGTCAATAATGAAACTACAAGTTGATCCAATTTCAAACAACCGAAAATGAAGCTACAAGTTGCTTTCAACTTCAACCGAGTCTGGAATGAAGCCACAAGTTGTTTCCAACTTCAATCTAGTCAATAATGAAGGTACAAGTTGTTTGCGGGCTCAAACGAGTAAAGAATGGAACTACAAGTTGATTCCAATTTCAAACAACTAAAAATGAAGCTACCAGTTGTTTTCAACTTCGAAAGAGTCTGGAATGAAGCCACAAGTTGTTTCCAACCTCAATCTTGTCAATAATGAAGCTACAAGTTGTTTTCGGGTTCAAACGAGTCAAGAATGAAATACAAGTTGATTCCAATTTCAAACAACTGAAAATGAAGCTACAAGTTGCTTTCAACTTCAAAAGAGTCTGGAATGAAGCTACAAGTTGTTTCCAACTTCAATCTAGTCAATAATGAAGCTACAAGTTGTGTTCGGGCTCAAACGAGTCAATAATGAAACTACAAGTTGATCCAATTTCAAACAACCGAAAATGAAGCTACAAGTTGGTTTCAACTTCAAACGAGTCCAGAATGAAGCCACAAGTTGTTTCCAACTTCAATCCAGTCAATAATGAAGCTACAAGTTGTTTCCGGGCTCAAACGAGTCAAGAATGGAACTACAAGTTGATTCCAATTTCAAACAACTGAAAATGAAGCTACAAGTTGTTTTCAACTTTGAAAGAGTCTGGAATGAAGCCACAAGTTGTTTCCAACCTCAATCTAGTCAATAATGAAGCTACAAGTTGTTTTCGGGTTCAAACGAGTCAAGAATGAAATACAAGTTGATTCCAATTTCAAACAACTGAAAATGAAGCTACAAGTTGCTTTCAACTTCAAACCAGTCTGGAATGAAGCCACAAGTTGTTTCCAACTTCAATCTAGTCAATAATGAAGCTACAAGTTGTGTTCGAGCTCAAACGAGTCAATAATGAAACTACAACTTGATCCAATTTCAAACAACTGAAAATGAAGCTACAAGTTGGTTTCAACTTCAAACGAGTCCAGAATGAAGCCACAAGTTGTTTCCAACTTCAATCTAGTCAATAATGAAGCTACAAGTTGTTTACGGGCTCAAACGAGTCAAGAATGGAACTACAAGTTGATTCCAATTTCAAACAACAGAAAATAAAGCTACAAGTTGTTTTCAACTTCAAACGAGTCTGGAATGAAGCCACAAGTTGTTTCCAACCTCAATCTAGTCAATAATCAAGCTACAAGTTGTTTTCGGGTTCAAACGAGTCAAGAATGAAACTACAAGTTGATTCCAATTTCAAACAACTTAAAATGAAGCTACCAGTTGTTTTCAACTTCGAAAGAGTCTGGAATGAAGCCACAAGTTGTTTCCAACCTCAATCTAGTCAATAATGAAGCTACAAGTTGTTTCCGGGTTCAAACGAGTCAGGAATTAAACTACAAGTTGATCCAATTTCAAACAAATGAAAAAGAAGCTACAAGTTGTTTTAAACTTTGAAAGAGTCTAGAATGAAGCCACAAGTTGTTTCCAACCTCAATCTAGTCAATAATGAAGCTACAAGTTGTCTCCGGGCTCAACCGAGTCAATAATGGAACTACAAGTTGATTCCAATTTCAAACAACTGAAAATGAAGCTACAAGTTGTTTTCAACTTCAAACGAGTCTGGAATGAAGCCACAAGTTGTTTCCAACCTCAATCTAGTCAATAATGAAGCTACAAGTTGTTTTCGGGTTCAAACGAGTCAAGAATGAAACTACAAGTTAATCCAATTTCAAACAACCGAAAATGAAGCTACAAGTTGCTTTTAACTTCAAACGAGTCTGGAATAAAGCTACAGGTTGATTCCAACTTCAATCGAGTCAATAATGAAGCTACAAGTTGTTTCCAGGCTCAAACGAGTCAAGAATGAATCTACAAGTTGATTCCAAATTCAAAAAACGAAAAATGAAGTTACAAGTCGTTTTCAACTTCAAACGAGTCTGGAATGAAGCTACAAGTTGTTTCCACGTTCAATCTGGTCAATAATAAAGCTACAAGTTATTTTCAGGCTCAAAAGAGTCAAGAATGAAACTACAAGTTGATCCAATTTCAAACAACCGAAAATGAAGCTACAAGTTGTTTTCAACTTCAAACGAGTCTCGAATGAAGCTACTTTTAACTTCAAACGAGTCTGGAATGAAGCTACAAGTTGTTTCCAACTTCAAACGAATCAATATTGAAGCTACAAGTTGTTTCCGGGCTCAAAGGAATCAAGAATGAAACTACAAGTTGATTCCAATTTCAAACAACCAAATATAAAGCTACAAGTTGTTTTCAACTTCAAACGAGTCTGGAATGAAGCCACAAGTTGTTTCCAACTTCAATCCAGTCAATAATGAAGCTACAAGTTGTTTCCGGGCTCAAACGAGTCAATAATGGAACTACAAGTTGATTCCAATTTCAAACAACTGAAAATGAAGCTACAAGTTGTTTTCAACTTCGAAAGAGTCTGGAATGAAGCCACAAGTTGTTTCCAACTTCAATCTAGTCAATAATGAAGCTACAAGTTGTTTCCGAGTTCAAACGAGTCAAGAATGAAACTACAAGTTGATTCCAATTTCAAACAACTGAAAATGAAGCTACAAGTTGTTTTTAACTTCAAAAGAGTCTGGAATGAAGCTACAAGTTGTTTCCAACTTCAATCTAGTCAATAATGAAGCTACAAGTTGTGTTCGGGCTCAAACGAGTCAATAATGAAACTACAAGTTGATCCAATTTCAAACAACCGAAAATGAAGCTACAAGTTGCTTTCAACTTCAAACGAGTCTGGAATGAAGCCACAAGTTGTTTCCAACTTCAATCTAGTCAATAATGAAGCTACAAGTTGTTTGCGGGCTCAAACGAGTAAAGAATGGAACTACAAGTTGATTCCAATTTCAAACAACTAAAAATGAAGCTACCAGTTGTTTTCAACTTCGAAAGAGTCTGGAATGAAGCCACAAGTTGTTTCCAACCTCAATCTTGTCAATAATGAAGCTACAAGTTGTTTTCGGGTTCAAACGAGTCAAGAATGAAATACAAGTTGATTCCAATTTCAAACAACTGAAAATGAAGCTACAAGTTGCTTTCAACTTCAAAAGAGTCTGGAATGAAGCTACAAGTTGTTTCCAACTTCAATCTAGTCAATAATGAAGCTACAAGTTGTGTTCGGGCTCAAACGAGTCAATAATGAAACTACAAGTTGATCCAATTTCAAACAACCGAAAATGAAGCTACAAGTTGGTTTTAACTTCAAACGAGTCCAGAATGAAGCCACAAGTTGTTTCCAACTTCAATCCAGTCAATAATGAAGCTACAAGTTGTTTCCGGGCTCAAACGAGTCAAGAATGGAACTACAAGTTGATTCCAATTTCAAACAACTGAAAATGAAGCTACAAGTTGTTTTCAACTTTGAAAGAGTCTGGAATGAAGCCACAAGTTGTTTCCAACCTCAATCTAGTCAATAATGAAGCTACAAGTTGTTTTCGGGTTCAAACGAGTCAAGAATGAAATACAAGTTGATTCCAATTTCAAACAACTGAAAATGAAGCTACAAGTTGCTTTCAACTTCAAACCAGTCTGGAATGAAGCCACAAGTTGTTTCCAACTTCAATCTAGTCAATAATGAAGCTACAAGTTTTGTTCGAGCTCAAACGAGTCAATAATGAAACTACAAGTTGATCCAATTTCAAACAACTGAAAATGAAGCTACAAGTTGGTTTCAACTTCAAACGAGTCCAGAATGAAGCCACAAGTTGTTTCCAACTTCAATCTAGTCAATAATGAAGCTACAAGTTGTTTCCGGGCTCAAACGAGTCAAGAATGGAACTACAAGTTGATTCCAATTTCAAACAATAGAAAATGAAGCTACAAGTTGTTTTCAACTTCAAACGAGTCTGGAATGAAGCCACAAGTTGTTTCCAACCTCAATCTAGTCAATAATCAAGCTACAAGTTGTTTTCGGGTTCAAACGAGTCAAGAATGAAACTACAAGTTGATTCCAATTTCAAACAACTTAAAATGAAGCTACCAGTTGTTTTCAACTTCGAAAGAGTCTGGAATGAAGCCACAAGTTGTTTCCAACCTCAATCTAGTCAATAATGAAGCTACAAGTTGTTTCCGGGTTCAAACGAGTCAGGAATTAAACTACAAGTTGATCCAATTTCAAACAAATGAAAAAGAAGCTACAAGTTGTTTTCAACTTTGAAAGAGTCTAGAATGAAGCCACAAGTTGTTTCCAACCTCAATCTAGTCAATAATGAAACTACAAGTTGTCTCCGGGCTCAAACGAGTCAATAATGGAACTACAAGTTGATTCCAATTTCAAACAACTGAAAATGAAGCTACAAGTTGTTTTCAACTTCAAACGAGTCTGGAATGAAGCCACAAGTTGTTTCCAACCTCAATCTAGTCAATAATGAAGCTACAAGTTGTTTTCGGGTTCAAACGAGTCAAGAATGAAACTACAAGTTAATCCAATTTCAAACAACCGAAAATGAAGCTACAAGTTGCTTTTAACTTCAAACGAGTCTGGAATAAAGCTACAAGTTGATTCCAACTTCAATCGAGTCAATAATGAAGCTACAAGTTGTTTCCAGGCTCAAACGAGTCAAGAATGAATCTACAAGTTGATTCCAATTTTAAAAAACGAAAAATGAAGTTACAAGTCGTTTTCAACTTCAAACGAGTCTGGAATGAAGCTACAAGTTGTTTCCACGTTCAATCTGGTCAATAATAAAGCTACAAGTTATTTTCAGGGTCAAAAGAGTCAAGAATGAAACTACAAGTTGATCCAATTTCAAACAACCGAAAATGAAGCTACAAGTTGTTTTCAACTTCAAACGAGTCTCGAATGAAGCTACTTTTAACTTCAAACGAGTCTGGAATGAAGCTACAAGTTGTTTCCAACTTCAAACGAATCAATATTGAAGCTACAAGTTGTTTCCGGGCTCAAAGGAATCAAGAATGAAACTACAAGTTGATTCCAATTTCAAACAACCAAATATAAAGCTACAAGTTGTTTTCAACTTCAAACGAGTCTGGAATGAAGCCACAAGTTGTTTCCAACTTCAATCCAGTCAATAATGAAGCTACAAGTTGTTTCCGGGCTCAAACGAGTCAATAATGGAACTACAAGTTGATTCCAATTTCAAACAACTGAAAATGAAGCTACAAGTTGTTTTCAACTTCGAAAGAGTCTGGAATGAAGCCACAAGTTGTTTCCAACTTCAATCTAGTCAATAATGAAGCTACAAGTTGTTTCCGAGTTCAAACGAGTCAAGAATGAAACTACAAGTTGATTCCAATTTCAAACAACTGAAAATGAAGCTACAAGTTGTTTTTAACTTCAAAAGAGTCTGGAATGAAGCTACAAGTTGTTTCCAACTTCAATCTAGTCAATAATGAAGCTACAAGTTGTGTTCGGGCTCAAACGAGTCAATAATGAAACTACAAGTTGATCCAATTTCAAACAACCGAAAATGAAGCTACAAGTTGCTTTCAACTTCAAACGAGTCTGGAATGAAGCCACAAGTTGTTTCCAACTTCAATCTAGTCAATAATGAAGCTACAAGTTGTGTTCGAGCTCAAACGAGTCAATAATGAAACTACAAGTTGATCCAATTTCAAACAACCGAAAATGAAGCTACAAGTTGCTTTCAACTTCAACCGAGTCTGGAATGAAGCCACAAGTTGTTTCCAACTTCAATCTAGTCAATAATGAAGCTACAAGTTGTTTGCGGGCTCAAACGAGTAAAGAATGGAACTACAAGTTGATTCCAATTTCAAACAACTAAAAATGAAGCTACCAGTTGTTTTCAACTTCGAAAGAGTCTGGAATGAAGCCACAAGTTGTTTCCAACCTCAATCTTGTCAATAATGAAGCTACAAGTTGTTTTCGGGTTCAAACGAGTCAAGAATGAAATTCAAGTTGATTCCAATTTCAAACAACTGAAAATGAAGCTACAAGTTGCTTTCAACTTCAAAAGAGTCTGGAATGAAGCCACAAGTTGTTTCCAACCTCAATCTAGTCAATAATGAAGCTACAAGTTGTTTTCGGGTTCAAACGAGTCAAGAATGAAACTACAAGTTCATCCAATTTCAAACAACCGAAAATGAAGCTACAAGTTGCTTTTAACTTCAAACGAGTCTGGAATAAAGCTACAAGTTGATTCCAACTTCAATCGAGTCAATAATGAAGCTACAAGTTGTTTCCAGGCTCAAACGAGTCAAGAATGAATCTACAAGTTGATTCCAATTTTAAAAAACGAAAAATGAAGTTACAAGTCGTTTTCAACTTCAAACGAGTCTGGAATGAAGCTACAAGTTGTTTCCACGTTCAATCTGGTCAATAATAAAGCTACAAGTTATTTTCAGGGCAAAAGAGTCAAGAATGAAACTACAAGTTGATCCAATTTCAAACAACCGAAAATGAAGCTACAAGTTGTTTTCAACTTCAAACGAGTCTCGAATGAAGCTACTTTTAACTTCAAACGAGTCTGGAATGAAGCTACAAGTTGTTTCCAACTTCAAACGAATCAATATTGAAGCTACAAGTTGTTTCCGGGCTCAAAGGAATCAAGAATGAAACTACAAGTTGATTCCAATTTCAAACAACCAAATATAAAGCTACAAGTTGTTTTCAACTTCAAACGAGTCTGGAATGAAGCCACAAGTTGTTTCCAACTTCAATCCAGTCAATAATGAAGCTACAAGTTGTTTCCGGGCTCAAACGAGTCAATAATGGAACTACAAGTTGATTCCAATTTCAAACAACTGAAAATGAAGCTACAAGTTGTTTTCAACTTCGAAAGAGTCTGGAATGAAGCCACAAGTTGTTTCCAACTTCAATCTAGTCAATAATGAAGCTACAAGTTGTTTCCGAGTTCAAACGAGTCAAGAATGAAACTACAAGTTGATTCCAATTTCAAACAACTGAAAATGAAGCTACAAGTTGTTTTTAACTTCAAAAGAGTCTGGAATGAAGCTACAAGTTGTTTCCAACTTCAATCTAGTCAATAATGAAGCTACAAGTTGTGTTCGGGCTCAAACGAGTCAATAATGAAACTACAAGTTGATCCAATTTCAAACAACCGAAAATGAAGCTACAAGTTGCTTTCAACTTCAAACGAGTCTGGAATGAAGCCACAAGTTGTTTCCAACTTCAATCTAGTCAATAATGAAGCTACAAGTTGTGTTCGAGCTCAAACGAGTCAATAATGAAACTACAAGTTGATCCAATTTCAAACAACCGAAAATGAAGCTACAAGTTGCTTTCAACTTCAACCGAGTCTGGAATGAAGCCACAAGTTGTTTCCAACTTCAATCTAGTCAATAATGAAGCTACAAGTTGTTTGCGGGCTCAAACGAGTAAAGAATGGAACTACAAGTTGATTCCAATTTCAAACAACTAAAAATGAAGCTACCAGTTGTTTTCAACTTCGAAAGAGTCTGGAATGAAGCCACAAGTTGTTTCCAACCTCAATCTTGTCAATAATGAAGCTACAAGTTGTTTTCGGGTTCAAACGAGTCAAGAATGAAATTCAAGTTGATTCCAATTTCAAACAACTGAAAATGAAGCTACAAGTTGCTTTCAACTTCAAAAGAGTCTGGAATGAAGCTACAAGTTGTTTCCAACTTCAATCTAGTCAATAATGAAGCTACAAGTTGTGTTCGGGCTCAAACGAGTCAATAATCAAACTACAAGTTGATCCAATTTCAAACAACCGAAAATGAAGCTACAAGTTGGTTTCAACTTCAAACGAGTCCAGAATGAAGCCACAAGTTGTTTCCAACTTCAATCCAGTCAATAATGAAGCTACAAGTTGTTTCCGGGCTCAAACGAGTCAAGAATGGAACTACAAGTTGATTCCAATTTCAAACAACTGAAAATGAAGCTACAAGTTGTTTTCAACTTTGAAAGAGTCTGGAATGAAGCCACAAGTTGTTTCCAACCTCAATCTAGTCAATAATGAAGCTACAAGTTGTTTTCGGGTTCAAACGAGTCAAGAATGAAATACAAGTTGATTCCAATTTCAAACAACTGAAAATGAAGCTACAAGTTGCTTTCAACTTCAAACCAGTCTGGAATGAAGCCACAAGTTGTTTCCAACTTCAATCTAGTCAATAATGAAGCTACAAGTTGTGTTCGAGCTCAAACGAGTCAATAATGAAACTACAAGTTGATCCAATTTCAAACAACTGAAAATGAAGCTACAAGTTGGTTTCAACTTCAAACGAGTCCAGAATGAAGCCACAAGTTGTTTCCAACTTCAATCTAGTCAATAATGAAGCTACAAGTTGTTTCCGGGCTCAAACGAGTCAAGAATGGAACTACAAGTTGATTCCAATTTCAAACAACTGAAAATGAAGCTACAAGTTGTTTTCAACTTCAAACGAGTCTGGAATGAAGCCACAAGTTGTTTCCAACCTCAATCTAGTCAATAATCAAGCTACAAGTTGTTTTCGGGTTCAAACGAGTCAAGAATGAAACTACAAGTTGATTCCAATTTCAAACAACTTAAAATGAAGCTACCAGTTGTTTTCAACTTCGAAAGAGTCTGGAATGAAGCCACAAGTTGTTTCCAACATCAATCTAGTCAATAATGAAGCTACAAGTTGTTTCCGGGTTCAAACGAGTCAGGAATTAAACTACAAGTTGATCCAATTTCAAACAAATGCAAAAGAAGCTACAAGTTGTTTTCAACTTTGAAAGAGTCTAGAATGAAGCCACAAGTTGTTTCCAACCTCAATCTAGTCAATAATGAAGCTACAAGTTGTCTCCGGGCTCAAACGAGTCAATAATGGAACTACAAGTTGATTCCAATTTCAAACAACTGAAAATGAAGCTACAAGTTGTTTTCAACTTCAAACGAGTCTGGAATGAAGCCACAAGTTGTTTCCAACCTCAATCTAGTCAATAATGAAGCTACAAGTTGTTTTCGGGTTCAAACGAGTCAAGAATGAAACTACAAGTTAATCCAATTTCAAACAACCGAAAATGAAGCTACAAGTTTCTTTTAACTTCAAACGAGTCTGGAATAAAGCTACAAGTTGATTCCAACTTCAATCGAGTCAATAATGAAGCTACAAGTTGTTTCCAGGCTCAAACGAGTCAAGAATGAATCTACAAGTTGATTCCAATTTCAAAAAACGAAAAATGAAGTTACAAGTCGTTTTCAACTTCAAACGTGTCTGGAATGAAGCTACAAGTTGTTTTCACGTTCAATCTGGTCAATAATAAAGCTACAAGTTATTTTCAGGCTCAAAAGAGTCAAGAATGAAACTACAAGTTGATCCAATTTCAAACAACCGAAAATGAAGCTACAAGTTGTTTTCAACTTCAAACGAGTCTCGAATGAAGCTACTTTTAACTTCAAACGAGTCTGGAATGAAGCTACAAGTTGTTTCCAACTTCAAACGAATCAATATTGAAGCTACAAGTTGTTTCCGGGCTCAAAGGAATCAAGAATGAAACTAGAAGTGGATTCCAATTTCAAACAACCAAATATAAAGCTACAAGTTGTTTTCAACTTCAAACGAGTCTGGAATGAAGCCACAAGTTGTTTCCAACTTCAATCCAGTCAATAAGGAAGCTACAAGTTGTTTCCGGGCTCAAACGAGTCAATAATGGAACTACGAGTTGATTCCAATTTCAAACAACTGAAAATGAAGCTACAAGTTGTTTTCAACTTCGAAAGAGTCTGGAATGAAGCCACAAGTTGTTTCCAACTTCAATCTAGTCAATAATGAAGCTACAAGTTGTTTCCGAGTTCAAACGAGTCAAGAATGAAACTACAAGTTGATTCCAATTTCAAACAACTGAAAATGAAGCTACAAGTTGTTTTCAACTTCAAAAGAGTCTGGAATGAAGCTACAAGTTGTTTCCAACTTCAATCTAGTCAATAATGAAGCTACATGTTGTGTTCGGGCTCAAACGAGTTAATAATGAAACTACAAGTTGATCCAATTTCAAACAACCGAAAATGAAGCTACAAGTTGCTTTCAACTTCAAACGAGTCTGGAATGAAGCCACAAGTTGTTTCCAACTTCAATCTAGTCAATAATGAAGCTACAAGTTGTTTTCGGGCTCAAACGAGTAAATAATGGAACTACAAGTTGATTCCAATTTCAAACAACTAAAAATAAAGCTACCAGTTGTTTTCAACTTCGAAAGAGTCTGGAATGAAGCCACAAGTTGTTTCAAACCTCAATCTTGTCAATAATGAAGCTACAAGTTGTTTCCGGGTTCAAACGAGTCAAGAATGAAACTACAAGTTGATTCCAATTTCAAACAACTGAAAATGAAGCTACAAGTTGTTTTCAATTTCAAAAGAGTCTGGAATGAAGCTACAAGTTGTTTCCAACTTCAATCTAGTCAATAATGAAGCTACAAGTTGTGTTCGAGCTCAAACGAGTCAATAATGAAACTACAAGTTGATCCAATATCAAACAATCGAAAATGAAGCTACAAGTTGGTTTCAACTTCAAACGAGTCCCGAATGAAGCCACAAGTTGTTTCCAACTTCAATCTAGTCAATAATGAAGCTACAAGTTGTTTCAGGGCTCAAACGAGTCAAGAATGGAACTACAAGTTGATTCCAATTTCAAACAACTGAAAATGAAGCTACAAGTTGTTTTCAACTTCAAACGAGTCTGGAATGAAGCCACAAGTTGTTTCCAACCTCAATCTAGTCAATAATGAAGCTACAAGTTGTTTTCGGGTTCAAACGAGTCAAGAATGAAACTACAAGTTGATTCCAATTTCAAACAACTTAAAATGAAGCTACTAGTTTTTTCAACTTCGAAAGAGTCTAGAATGAAGCCACAAGTTTTTTCCAACCTCAATCGAGTCAATAATGAAGCTACAAGTTGTTTCCGGGTTCAAACGAGTCAAGAATGAAACTACAAGTTGATCCAATTTCAAACAACTGAAAAAAAAGCTACAAGTTGTTTTCAAATTTGAAAGAGTCTGGAATGAAGCCACAAGTTGTTTCCAACCTCAATCTAGTCAATAATGAAGCTACAAGTTGTCTCCGGGCTCAAACGAGTCAAGAATGGAACTACAAGTTGATTCCAATTTCAAACAACTGAAAATGAAGCTACAAGTTGTTTTCAACTTCAAACGAGTCTGGAATGAAGCCACAAGTTGTTTCCAACCTCAATCTAGTCAATAATGAAGCTACAAGTTGTTTTCGGGTTCAAACGAGTCAAGAATGAAACTACAAGTTGATTCCAATTTCAAACAACTGAAAATGAAGCTACCTGTTGTTTTCAACTTCGAAAGAGTCTGGAATGAAGCCACAAGTTGTTTCCAACCACAATCTAGTCAATAATGAAGCTACAAGTTGTTTCCGGGCTCAAACGAGTCAAGAATAAAACTACAAGTTGATCCAATTTCAAACAACTGAAAAAGAAGCTACAAGTTGTTTTCAACTTCAAACGAGTCTGGAATGAAGCCACAAGTTGTTTCCAACCTCAATCTAGTCAATAATCAAGCTACAAGTTGTTTTCGGGTTCAAACGAGTCAAGAATGAAACTACAAGTTGATTCCAATTTCAAACAACTTAAAATGAAGCTACCAGTTGTTTTCAACTTCGAAAGAGTCTGGAATGAAGCCACAAGTTGTTTCCAACCTCAATCTAGTCAATAATGAAGCTACAAGTTGTTTCCGGGTTCAAACGAGTCAGGAATTAAACTACAAGTTGATCCAATTTCAAACAAATGAAAAAGAAGCTACAAGTTGTTTTCAACTTTGAAAGAGTCTAGAATGAAGCCACAAGTTGTTTCCAACCTCAATCTAGTCAATAATGAAGCTACAAGTTGTTGATAAGTGGTATTTATACACACTTATAGGCCTTCATTTCCACTTAAATTGGTTGGTTGTACTTAAGTGTTTAGTGTCTTTTGATGTGTTTTTATTGTTTTTCTGTGCAGGTCACGAGTTGAGGTGATGAAGTGATTTTCTATCAATTTAGGTTGTTTTTGGGCATTATTTGCAAGAATAGAGAATTGTGGATTCATCACAACTTGGGATTTTGTGGGTACATCTTCTACAAACCCTCACGAGAACACACTCGTCCACTAGAGCTATCTAGGGGTTTAAAGGGCTTGTTGCATGTGCTAAATGCAACCGTGATCACCTACGGAAGTGGTACTAGAGCGAGGAAGGGCATGCACGCGAGAACGAGCTGAAAACGAAGAAACAGGCTGCCAGTGGCAGAAAGTAGCGCCCCCGCGCTAACTCTTAGCGCGCCCGCGCTAGTCCAAAGTCAGAAAGTAGCGCCCCCGCGCTAGTTCTTAGCGCGCCCGCGCTACATTAAAGCCAACTAGCGCGCCTGCGCTAGATTAGCGCGGCCGCGCCCAGCAGAAGTGTTCCGGGCCGATTTTTACAGCTTTTCTGACGGATTTTAGCAGCGGTCGAGGCCCGGTTGACTTGGTCAATTTATTTTAAATTCTCATGTGTAAAACCCTAGCCTCCAAGTAGTTTTAGTAGAGAACAATATCATAGATAGTTAATAATTCAAGTACATTATCAGTTTTGTAGTAGATCGTTCTTCGCGAGGAAGTGACAGTTTCGAGCGAGATCGTGAACATCAAATCTGTAACGTGTGATCTTTATTATTAATTCAAGCATTTTTATTCCGTTTAATTCTTGTCTTTTATTTATCATGTTTTCATTAGAACCCATGATGTCGATTAGTCCGATTATGAACTAACCGCCTTCATGGGATTCTAATGGATTTATCGATGTAGTCTAGTAACGAATATTAATTACTCGATTTTGTGACGTACGTTGATTTCTTTGCATGAGCCGTACTTATTCTTCTTAGGAGCGTAGCTAACTTCTAAGTTGTTTGTTAATTCTTTCTGAAGCGAGAGTGGATGATTGAATTTAGAACTATGCCATGTAAACATAGGATTATGTGAATGAAACATAATTTGTGATAGACTTGAACTATTTTTATCACCCTGTGTAATCACGATAGATGACTTGTTATTAAACCTCTCTGCTTACACTACCGCTATAGAGATATAGGGTCTGAGCTTTGTTGGTGTCCATGAGATTTCTGTCTTAATTGCGGATTTTGATTGGTATGATATGTGTGCAACGAGAGTTGGCATGTATTACTTTCGTGTTGTCTGATTAGGATCAACAGTCGCATATTAATCAGTAATTTCAATTCTAGATGAATTCGATAATGAAGTTAGAATCCCATGTGTTTTCCTATTCTGAATTTGATTAGTAAATTTAAGTATTAGTATAAAAGAAACCAATCCTTGTTAATTGTCTTGGCAGTGATAATTGATCATACATTGTTGCATAGGTGCGTATTCTTAATTCACCAGTCTCTGTGGGAACGAACAAATATATTACTTGTGATCACGTGCGCTTGCGTGTAGATTTCACCGAACAAGTTTTTGGCGCCGCTGCCGGGGACTCGGTGTTAATTAATTAGTTTATGTACTTGTCATCAGTGTGCATTAAAATTCACTGACTCGGATTCTTTTCTCACTTTTCTTAGTTGTTGTATCTATTGTTTTTGTTTAGTTATTTATAATGTTTCCTTTGCCTCCTTGGGACTTTAGTTCCAAGTGAGGTAGCTTTTACTGCGTTCTTGGCTGTGTTTGTGCTGTTACAGGGTTACAATGGAAGAAGTCGATACCTTTGCACTTCTATCTTCCATAGTTGAGGCATATTCGTCGAAAGCTACAGAGCCGACCTTGTATCCGATGAGTGTCGATGAGATGTCACAAGTTGCCCCTACAACATACAGCTTCTGTCAAGTTTGTGGTGTTCAGGGTCACTATAGTTATGAATGCTCTTATAACCACTTCAACTCTCAGAATACTCAGTCGGGACATGGATATAATTATCAAGAAGGATATGAGTACAATCAGTATTTTAATTCTTGTGATCAAGAATGGATGGATCAACCAGATTTCTCTTACATGGACAACAATTTTGGTGATTTCCCATATCATGGTCAACATCAATTTCAAGAACAAAAATTTCAGCAACAATGTTATGAAGAACCTCCAATGCAACAATATGATCAGTTTGAGCAACAGTATTATCAGCCTCAATATGAGCAACCACAATCTCAACAGTATCAATATCCTCAAGTACAAGAGCTACAGGTTCCTCAACCCACTGTAGAAGTGCTTTCTGATCAAACAAATGAGGTATATGATATGTTGGTAAACATAAACAAGACGCTTAAGGAACTCAAAGCTACACAACTGATGATGGAGGCTCGACTTGAGCGGTTAGCTAGTTCTTTTACTGTCGAACAACCTGATTCTTCTCCACTTATAGCCACCCAAGTTGAAGATGACATAAATGCTACCATTCTTGCAAATGATGGAGATTGTGATAGTTTTTCGACCTGGGATGATGATGTGCCTATTAATAAAGAGGAAGATCGTGTCGCTGACGGCAAAATCGATGAAGTTGTTGTTATGGACCGTGTGGGCGATGATGAGGTGCATGAAAAAAGCAATATCGAGTTGATCGTAGTTTCTCCTACACCAGGTGTGCTTGAATTACATTTCCTGAAGGGGATTAGCTCAATCAAGGTTGCTCCATGTTCTGATATTGAAAATTTGGCTTTCAATCCAACCTCTACCGCTATACTTGAGAGTACATGTTTTAAAGCTGACATGATGATTGTCCAAGATGATCTTACACAAAATCTGGTGGGTTATCCAGTCCAAAAGGCTCTTACACTTCAACTCTTGGAAAAAGAGGATAGCAATTTCATCTCTTTATTCAGTGACATGAAAGGCCAAGAAGTTCTTATGACTCCTGTGAAAGTGAAGAGTTCTGAAAAACCACCACCCGAGCCTCCACCTTGTGTGAAAGTCGAAGGAGTTCGGTCCTTTAATGGATGTGAATTTTTTCGTTGTTTTATCACAAAGTTCTCTGAAAGTATAAATGTCGATCAATGGTTACTTCTTGAAGTGACAATTAAGTTTACTAACGTTTGTTTGGAGACTTTCTACAGGACAAAGACAATATTTGATGCTCTTGATTTTATTTGTGGTGGCGAGATTTTGTTTGAGAAAGTGGATACCCCATTTCTTAAACCTAAGCAATATCCTCCACCGGATTCACCTCCGGCAGAGGAGGGGGAGGACTCCGATTAGGTACGTGTTCGCTCTAGCCTTTTTACCGCTTTCAATGGGGACATTGAAAATTTTAAGTTTGGGGGTGGTAATCTAAGGAAGAGCATGTTATTGTAATTTTGTTTATTATTGCATGTGTTAGTTAGTTCATGTAGTTCACGTTTATTTTATTTTGCTTTGATTATTTCTCAAATTTTTTTTTATTTTTCTCATTTTTTTTATTTTACATGTTTAGTGGTAATTGTCGTAGTTAGTATCACGAGCATTTGCATGAATTATGAAGTTAAGCCAAGTTAATTGCCTATGATGAGTTATGTGCGTAGTTCTTGATTAGTAGTTTCAATTGCAATGCTAGGTTAGTACTTGAAAATTGCTTGTGTTGGAAATTGTAATTCACATATGTTCTTGAGATAGGATTTAGACGAAATTCCATGAATTCTAGGATTGAATTGAACACCCTTCAGCTTAGGTCTGTAAATCTTAAGTTTGGGGGAACTGAGGAGTAGATATACCTTTCTAAAAAAAAAAATATAGAAAAAGAAAAAAAAAAGAAAAAAGAAAAAAGAAAAAAAATAGTAGTAAATAAATTCACTAGAAAAAATAAGTGGTAGAATTAACTAGGTTGAGCTCATTAGTACTCGAGTAATTAAGTCTGAGGGGACTTTGTGCCTAACAACCTAAAGCCCTTTGTGGTTTGGGATTGTTGACCCAACGCTCGCTACATGGGTACTAGTGCATAAATCTTTAGGGATCTCAACCATTGCACGGTTAAATAAACCACTAGAATAAAGTGAATAATTGGTGGGTGAAGTCTTGTGGTGTTCGTAACGCATTTACACTGCGAAGCGCTCTGACCTTAGACCGAGCAATTAATCACCAATAGAAAAAGAAAAAAAATATATAGTGAATAAAATAGAAGGGTGTGGACATTCTTTGGGACCTTGGCTTTTAGTTGGACTTGAGTGACGGGGTGTTAGTTCTAAACTTTTACGATTCTTGATGGGGATTCGGTGAGAGTAGTAGTTTTTGTCTTGTCTCAATAAAAGAGCATGCTTGCACACACTGGCACTCCACACGTGTAAATAGAAGAGTAATTGACTTGGTAGCGAGAGAGATGAAATTCGAGAACATTAGCACAATCTGAGGTATAAAAATTGGCAAGGCAATTACTTCATAGTTTACTCATTTATCACGTAGTTGCATTCATGCATTGCATTGTATTATTGTATAGTGTCGTTGACGCTTGAGGACAAGCATCAGTTTAAGTTTGGGGGTGTGATAAGTGGTATTTATACACACTTATAGGCCTTCATTTCCACTTAAATTGGTTGGTTGTACTTAAGTGTTTAGTGTCTTTTGATGTGTTTTTATTGTTTTTCTGTGCAGGTCACGAGTTGAGGTGATGAAGTGATTTTCTATCAATTTAGGTTGTTTTTGGGCATTATTTGCAAGAATAGAGAATTGTGGATTCATCACAACTTGGGATTTTGTGGGTACATCTTCTACAAACCCTCACGAGAACACACTCGTCCACTAGAGCTATCTAGGGGTTTAAAGGGCTTGTTGCATGTGCTAAATGCAACCGTGATCACCTACGGAAGTGGTACTAGAGCGAGGAAGGGCATGCACGCGAGAACGAGCTGAAAACGAAGAAACAGGCTGCCAGTGGCAGAAAGTAGCGCCCCCGCGCTAACTCTTAGCGCGCCCGCGCTAGTCCAAAGTCAGAAAGTAGCGCCCCCGCGCTAGTTCTTAGCGCGCCCGCGCTACATTAAAGCCAACTAGCGCGCCTGCGCTAGATTAGCGCGGCCGCGCCCAGCAGAAGTGTTCCGGGCCGATTTTTACAGCTTTTCTGACGGATTTTAGCAGCGGTCGAGGCCCGGTTGACTTGGTCAATTTATTTTAAATTCTCATGTGTAAAACCCTAGCCTCCAAGTAGTTTTAGTAGAGAACAATATCATAGATAGTTAATAATTCAAGTACATTATCAGTTTTGTAGTAGATCGTTCTTCGCGAGGAAGTGACAGTTTCGAGCGAGATCGTGAACATCAAATCTGTAATGTGTGATCTTTATTATTAATTCAAGCATTTTTATTCCGTTTAATTCTTGTCTTTTATTTATCATGTTTTCATTAGAACCCATGATGTCGATTAGTCCGATTATGAACTAACCGCCTTCATGGGATTCTAATGGATTTATCGATGTAGTCTAGTAACGAATATTAATTACTCGATTTTGTGACGTACGTTGATTTCTTTGCATGAGCCGTACTTATTCTTCTTAGGAGCGTAGCTAACTTCTAAGTTGTTTGTTAATTCTTTCTGAAGCGAGAGTGGATGATTGAATTTAGAACTATGCCATGTAAACATAGGATTATGTGAATGAAACATAATTTGTGATAGACTTGAACTATTTTTATCACCCTGTGTAATCACGATAGATGACTTGTTATTAAACCTCTCTGCTTACACTACCGCTATAGAGATATAGGGTCTGAGCTTTGTTGGTGTCCATGAGATTTCTGTCTTAATTGCGGATTTTGATTGGTATGATATGTGTGCAACGAGAGTTGGCATGTATTACTTTCGTGTTGTCTGATTAGGATCAACAGTCGCATATTAATCAGTAATTTCAATTCTAGATGAATTCGATAATGAAGTTAGAATCCCATGTGTTTTCCTATTCTGAATTTGATTAGTAAATTTAAGTATTAGTATAAAAGAAACCAATCCTTGTTAATTGTCTTGGCAGTGATAATTGATCATACATTGTTGCATAGGTGCGTATTCTTAATTCACCAGTCTCTGTGGGAACGAACAAATATATTACTTGTGATCACGTGCGCTTGCGTGTAGATTTCACCGAACAAGTTTTTGGTCTCCGGGCTCAAACGAGTCAATAATGGAACTACAAGTTGATTCCAATTTCAAACAACTGAAAATGGAGCTACAAGTTGTTTTCAACTTCAAACGAGTCTGGAATGAAGCCACAAGTTGTTTCCAACCTCAATCTAGTCAATAATGAAGCGACAAGTTGTTTTCGGGTTCAAACGAGTCAAGAATGAAACTACAAGTTAATCCAATTTCAAACAACCGAAAATGAAGCTACAAGTTTCTTTTAACTTCAAACGAGTCTGGAATAAAGCTACAAGTTGATTCCAACTTCAATCGAGTCAATAATGAAGCTACAAGTTGTTTCCAGGCTCAAACGAGTCAAGAATGAATCTACAAGTTGATTCCAATTTCAAAAAACGAAAAATGAAGTTACAAGTCGTTTTCAACTTCAAACGAGTCTGGAATGAGGCTACAAGTTGTTTCCACGTTCAATCTGGTCAATAATAAAGCTACAAGTTATTTTCAGGCTCAAAAGAGTCAAGAATGAAACTACAAGTTGATCCAATTTCAAACAACCGAAAATGAAGCTACAAGTTGTTTTCAACTTCAAACGAGTCTCGAATGAAGCTACTTTTAACTTCAAACGAGTCTGGAATGAAGCTACAAGTTGTTTCCAACTTCAAACGAATCAATATTGAAGCTACAAGTTGTTTCCGGGCTCAAAGGAATCAAGAATGAAACTAGAAGTTGATTCCAATTTCAAACAACCAAATATAAAGCTACAAGTTGTTTTCAACTTCAAACGAGTCTGGAATGAAGCCACAAGTTGTTTCCAACTTCAATCCAGTCAATAAGGAAGCTACAAGTTGTTTCCGGGCTCAAACGAGTCAATAATGGAACTACAAGTTGATTCCAATTTCAAACAACTGAAAATGAAGCTACAAGTTGTTTTCAACTTCGAAAGAGTCTGGAATGAAGCCACAAGTTGTTTCCAACTTCAATCTAGTCAATAATGAAGCTACAAGTTGTTTCCGAGTTCAAACGAGTCAAGAATGAAACTACAAGTTGATTCCAATTTCAAACAACTGAAAATGAAGCTACAAGTTGTTTTCAACTTCAAAAGAGTCTGGAATGAAGCTACAAGTTGTTTCCAACTTCAATCTAGTCAATAATGAAGCTACAAGTTGTGTTCGGGCTCAAACGAGTCAATAATGAAACTACAAGTTGATCCAATTTCAAACAACCGAAAATGAAGCTACAAGTTGCTTTCAACTTCAAACGAGTCTGGAATGAAGCCACAAGTTGTTTCCAACTTCAATCTAGTCAATAATGAAGCTACAAGTTGTTTTCGGGCTCAAACGACTAAAGAATGGAACTACAAGTTGATTCCAATTTCAAACAACTAAAAATAAAGCTACCAGTTGTTTTCAACTTCGAAAGAGTCTGGAATGAAGCCACAAGTTGTTTCAAACCTCAATCTTGTCAATAATGAAGCTACAAGTTGTTTCCGGGTTCAAACGAGTCAAGAATGAAACTACAAGTTGATTCCAATTTCAAACAACTGAAAATGAAGCTACAAGTTGTTTTCAATTTCAAAAGAGTCTGGAATGAAGCTACAAGTTGTTTCCAACTTCAATCTAGTCAATAATGAAGCTACAAGTTGTGTTCGAGCTCAAACGAGTCAATAATGAAACTACAAGTTGATCCAATATCAAACAATCGAAAATGAAGCTACAAGTTGGTTTCAACTTCAAACGAGTCCCGAATGAAGCCACAAGTTGTTTCCAACTTCAATCTAGTCAATAATGAAGCTACAAGTTGTTTCCGGGCTCAAACGAGTCAAGAATGGAACTACAAGTTGATTCCAATTTCAAACAACTGAAAATGAAGCTACAAGTTGTTTTCAACTTCAAACGAGTCTGGAATGAAGCCACAAGTTGTTTCCAACCTCAATCTAGTCAATAATGAAGCTACAAGTTGTTTCCGGGTTCAAACGAGTCAAGAATGAAACTACAAGTTGATCCAATTTCAAACAACTGAAAAAAAAGCTACAAGTTGTTTTTAAATTTGAAAGAGTCTGGAATGAAGCCACAAGTTGTTTCCAACCTCAATCTAGTCAATAATGAAGCTACAAGTTGTCTCCGGGCTCAAACGAGTCAAGAATGGAACTACAAGTTGATTCCAATTTCAAACAACTGAAAATGAAGCTACAAGTTGTTTTCAACTTCAAACGAGTCTGGAATGAAGCCACAAGTTGTTTCCAACCTCAATCTAGTCAATAATGAAGCTACAAGTTGTTTTCGGGTTCAAACGAGTCAAGAATGAAACTACAAGTTGATTCCAATTTCAAACAACTGAAAATGAAGCTACCTGTTGTTTTCAACTTCGAAAGAGTCTGGAATGAAGCCACAAGTTGTTTCCAACCACAATCTAGTCAATAATGAAGCTACAAGTTGTTTCCGGGTTCAAACGAGTCAAGAATAAAACTACAAGTTGATCCAATTTCAAACAACTGAAAAAGAAGCTACAAGTTGTTTTCAACTTTGAAAGAGTCTTGAATGAAGCCACAAGTTGTTTCCAACCTCAATCTAGTCAATAATGAAGCTACAAGTTGTTTTCAGGTTCAAACGAGTCAAGAATGAAACTACAAGTTGATCCAATTTCAGACAACCGAAAATGAAGCTACAAGTTGTTTTCAACTTCAAACGAGTCAGGAATGAACCTACAAGTTGTTTCCACGTTCAATCTAGTCAATAATGAAGCTACAAGTTGTTTTCAGGCTCAAAAGAGTCAAGAATGAAACTACAAGTTGATCCAATTTCAGACAACCGAAAATGAAGTTACAAGTTGTTTTCAACTTCAAACGAGTCAGGAATAAAGCTACAGGTTGTTTGCAACTTCAATCGAGTCAATAATGAAGCTACAAGTTGTTTCCGGGCTCAAACGAGTCAATAATGAAACTACATGTTGATCCAATTTCAAACAACCGAAAATGAAGCTACAAGTTGCTTTCAACTTCAAACGAGTCTGAAATGAAGCCACAAGTTGTTTCCAACTTCAATCTAGTCAATAATGCAGCTACAAGTTGTTCCTGGGCTCAAACGAGTCAAGAATGGAACTACAAGTTGATTCCAATTTCAAACAACTGAAAATGAAGCTACAAGTTGTTTTCAACTTTGAAAGAGTCTGGAATGAAACCACAAGTTGTTTCCAACCTCAATCTAGTCAATAATGAAGCTACAAGTTGTTTTCGGGTTCAAACGAGCCAAGAATGAAACTACAAGTTGTTCCAATTTCAAACAACTGAAAAAGAAGCTACAAGTTATTTCAACTTCAAAAGAGTCTGGAATGAAGTTACAAGTTGTTTCCAACATAAATCTAGTCAATAATGAAGCTACAAGTTGTGTTCGGGCTCAAACGAGTTAATAATGAAACTACAAGTTGATCCAATTTTAAACAACCGAAAATGAAGCTACAAGTTGCTTTCAACTTCAAACGAGTCTGGAATCAAGCTACAAGTTGATTCCAACTTCAATCGAGTCAATAATGAAGCTACAAGTTGTTTCCAAGCTCAAACGAGTCAAGAATGAAACTACAAGTTGATTCCAATTTCAAACAACAAAAAATGAAGTTACAAGTCGTTTTCAACCTCAAACGAGTCTGAATGAAGCTACAAGTTGTTTCCACATTCAATCTAGTCAATAATGAAGCTAAAACTTATTTTCAGACTCAAAGGAGTCAAGAATGAAACTACAAGTTGATCCAATTTCAGACAACCGAAAATGAAGCTACAACTTGTTTTCAACTTCAAACGAGTCAGGAATGAACTACAGGTTGTTTCCAACTTCAATCGAGTCAATAATGAAGCTACAAGTTGTGTTCGGTCTCAAACGAGTCAATAATGAAACTACAAGTTGATCCAATTTCAAACAACCAAAAATGATGCTACAAGTCGTTTTCAACTTGAAATGAGTCTGGATGTAACGCCTGTAATATTTGACTTATATACATTACAGTATTTCATTTTGGTGATATATTAAATTTCGTGTTTTAATTGCCAAACTATGTGAATTTGACTCGTTTATCGTTACATGACTTTCGTATGTCGTTATAATGTACTTATATGACTTTTGACGAATAATTCTCGCTACGCGATTAAATAATATTACTAGTTGCGACGGTTTTGACTTTGTATTAATAAATGTGATCGTTGCCGTTACCCGATTAAATAATAGTTGAGATATATGCGATTTAGTGATATTTGATAAATTGCGAGTAGCCGATAAACTTTAACTTGTAAAATAGCGTTTCATTGTATATATTCTTCTCGAGATTTTACGTGTATTATATTCGTGTTTTATATTTATGTGAAATGTGACTATTAGAGCTCTACTTGTAATATTTCTTTTAAAATTCATTTCTTGTCCAAAATTTGAGAAAACTATTTTATTAAACTTCTAAAATCTCATATTATTTGTGATATTAATTTCATTATTTATCGATTTGTACTTTATTTACTAAAACTCATTCTTTTAATATCTTTTTAATCACACTTTTATTAATTATCAAATGTCTACAATACCCTTGCATGCATTTTCCACCAACACTTGAAGAGAGGACAAGCTAGTCATTTCTACATTCCACTACCACTAGTTGGTCAAGTCAAAACACAAGAGAACAAAATATTACATACTTCCACACTTCACTCATTCATACACACCAACTAAAATCAAACCCACTTCTCTCATCTCTCTCATCTCTCTCCCTCACCTCTCCTCTCGGCTCTCTCTCTCTAAACCCTCCTCCATTGCCGATTTCTTCATCTTCTTCAAGGATCAAGCTTGTCTTGCCAAGATCTTCATCACCCACACTTGTATCTTCTCTCTCAAGGTTAGACTTGGCTTGCATGTGTCACTTGGAACCGGAATGGGGCTTTAGTTCTTATGGACTTAGAGTCACCATTTCAGAGGTTCCTAGATGATGATCTTGATGTGATTTTGGTGGAGGTTATACCTCCATTTGGCCGAAATACACTTGCTTCATCACCTTCGGCAATGACCCTCAAGGGAGCCGAAGGAAATGGGTTGTTTTCATGCCTTAAAATTCGAAATGGTGTGATGTTTTGATATGGTTTCAAGAAGTTTTGATCCTTTACAATGTGTTTTACAAAGTTTTAGACCTTGCATGTTATGATTTATACAAGAACCATGTGAAACTAGTGATCTTAGGCCATGATATTCGAATGGGTGTTATATGTGATGATTTGGAGCTTTTAACTTGGTTTTTGATCAATGCATGTTTCGGTTTTTGCCATAAAATGATAATGTAGATGGTGTCTTGATGTATTATGTTTAGTTTTGATGATTAATAAACTTGTATGTATGTGCATTGGCTTGGAAAGTGCTTAAAAACTGCTCCTGAAATTCTGCTCTGTTTTTGCTCTACAAATGCCTCGGTTTTATGCTTATATGAGGTTGGATTTTGTGATATCTTGCTTGGAGTAGCTAGTCAGTAGGTATATGTATATTGTAGGGTAGTATTTGTGGCTTGGTTTGTTGGTATATGGAGTTTTGGAGGGTGTTAAGGTGGAAGGAGTCACACACACACCATGGCAGATTTTTACACCTTAGAAAACTAGTGAAATGGAGGTGTCATGCTTAGGCCCTCATAGTCCCAAGTCTCCTGGAGTTAGGACTTGATGTATACAAGTCTCCAGTAGCTTTATAAGTCATAAAAACCATCATTTACATAGATGCACACACACATTTCAGAGTACACCCCAGAACAGGGCACAATTGTGTCATTTGCACTTTTGAGTGTTAAAAACCTTGTCAATGATGAGGCCCTCATGGGGCCTTGATTTAGTTGAGCTCAGGGAAGTATTAGGAAGCTATTTGAGTCATTGGATTGGTGTAGTGAGTGAGATTAGTGAGTCTCAAGTTGGTAAGTTCATGGCAGTCCCCACAGCAGGGCAGGGTGCTCTGTGCCAACTTTGTTTAGAGGCCCAAGGAGGCCTGAGCAAGGCCTTAGTGTCATTCCAAGTGCACAACTTAGATTTAAGTCTTAAGTATCCAGTAGAGTCACAATTTCACCAAGGCACATAGTGGAAACACTTGTTTTTGCCAAAACCCCCAAGAGGTGCCAAACTGCCAAGGCAGAATGGTCACTTTGGTACACTAGTTTTTAAGGACCTATATAGGCAAGGCCTTTCAGTCATACCACTTCATAATATTAGTTTAAGATTGTGTCAACATTTAGAAATTGGTTTGGAGTCAATACCCTAAGTGGAGATGCCTCATTTCCACTAAAGAACACAAGTGTCACATATGGAGTCACATTCTAGTACCAACTTAGGGTGCATTGCATTTTAGTGTGTCATCAGTGAGGCCTGACCTCATATTGAGTCCATGAGTTAGTTTAAGTCAATTCACTTAGTGTAGATGCATTATTTTTACTAAGGCACCCAAGTGTCGCCAAGGTAAGCATACTAGTGAGTCATTTAGGTTGCACTTCACTTGTAAGTCTTGAGTAGTGGGGCACAAGTGTGCCTTACTATTAATTTGTTAATTTGATGTCAGTAGAGTATGGTTAGGAGGTATTGGTCTTAGACCTTATGTGCTACTTGATTAAATGCTTAATTGACTTAGGAATAATTAGAGATTATTAAGTAATATAAGTTAAGTAACTAAGTGCCATGCTTTATTTGTTATGTGCATTACTTGATGATTATGTTACTTGTTTTAATTAAGTTTAAGTTTATATTTTATATATATGTATATACATTTATACGCGAAAGGGTAGTTAGTGACGAGGATACTATTAATTATAGGTGCAAGTAGGAGGCCAGGCAAGGAACCCCTAGAAGCATCTATACTTGCTTTACAATTGTATACCCTGTGAACGTTGAATTACTGTTTATTTAGGATTGAATTACCTTGTCACCCCTTGTGATCATGACTTTGGATTCCAATAATACCCTTAACACTTGAATTACCTTTTTCATGTAATATCACCTTACAACCACATGATTATACTCCAATAGTCCTTGATGAATAATGAGAACTTGATACCCCACATTAACCTGAATTATCTCATTTGGAACCCCGATCTTAATAACATCCTTTACTTTTGAAAGATCGCTTGTATTTTGAAAACACCCTTGCTTATAACTTGTCTTTGATCAAGACCTTTTTTTTGAAAATGATTTGATTTGAAATGACCTTAAAAGGAATTGGATAATAATTTATTAAGACTGAGGCGCCAGTCTATTATTGCAGCATCAGTAGCGGGGAGCCTGATGTCTGTTTATGGCAAATGTGTGCCGAGGATCCTCCCTGGTTGAATCACTTTATGTGGTTCGGAGCTTGGTGTGGGCTGATCACCCCTCAATGCTCGTAGCGCTGTGTGTTTCCAATTCCAATAAATTGATATCCCACATTGCACCTTTACTTGTGTTTATACCTTGTGATATCTGTTGATGCTTTTGCACTTATTATCTTGCATATTGTGAACTGTTATATATACTGTTTTCACTTGCTGAGCTTTATGCTCATATATATATTGTTGTTGTTATAACCCTTCAGTGAAACCCGAGAATGGCCCGTTTCAAGCAGACCGCACGTAAATCCACCTCAGGCAACGGGATTGCTTACCGCCATATGATGGAGCAGGTTGGAAACTCGTAGTTCCCTAGTTAATTTCTTCTAATCTTTTGGGATTTAAAAACTGTAGTATGACTTAGACTTGATTTGGATTTCCATTTGGGTTGTAATAACTTTAGATGTTGTTCATACTCATTCCTGGTGATTCCGGGATTGTGGATTAGACTTGTAGATTAATCTTTATAACTCTGTAGTTTAATTATATATATCGATATGCATGCTTTAGTCGGTTATTTAAGTTGGGTCCGTCACAGTTGGTATCAGAGCGACAGGTTTGAGTCACTGAACAACATAGGATAAATGAATATAAGATAGGATTTAGAGGTTAAGATGAACTTAGATCATGTGGGATTTGGGGCGTTAGAATCTTTTAAGTTTTCTCACCCTTTTTACTATAACCGCGTATATATATATATAACTGTTGGCAGGCATCGTCATCTTCTAGTCCCGGATTCCCGGCTACTGTTCCGTTCCCGCTTTACGAGCAGATGGTTAGGCTTACTGACCGACTCGAGGGCCAGAACACGATTCTCCAGCATCGGATTGACCAGCTGTACCGTGAGGACTTTGATGATGAGGGCAACCGTCCCCGTTTGATTGCTAGGGTCGAGGAGATCATTCGCATGGCCGAGGACCGTTTGGCAGCTATTCCACCCTACCGCGAGCGTGAGAGCCGTATCACTTTGACCGCCATTACTGACGAGCTCCGCCGTGTGATTAGCAGTCTCCGTGAGCCAGTTGTCAGTCCATCAGCTTCACCAGCATCATCACCATCCCCCTAGACTATTCCTTAGTCTATTTATCTTTATTATCATGTTATCCGTACTTTGACTTTCCATTTCGTACTTGTACCCCCGGATTGTTTCGGGAAGACTTTTATTTGCACTTTATTCCGTTCGTACTGTTCCGTACTTATCATTTGAACTAATGTTTAATCTCGCACTTTGACTATTTATCTCATTTTGTCATTACATATATACCATGCTTAGACAGAAATTGCCATGTTAAACCTTTAGAACTTGATCATGTTTAAACTTTTCCAATATACCATGATATGACTTTGACCGAATAATTATACCTTTGCAATGTGATACCTTAGACTCTAATAATACACACACATACTGTTAGATATAATTGATGATTACTAATGTTCTTAAAGTTTGTTTTAGAACAGAAATCATCAGAGTTTAATCTGGAAGCTGATCAGAGTTTAGTAAAGTCTGACAGAGTTTGATAAAGTCTGACAGAGTTTGATAAAGTCTGACCAGAGTTTACATAGTCAAGACTCGTCAGAGTTTACACGTGGAAAGAGCTCAGAAGCGGATATACTTCAAGGAAGGATAGAAGCGGAGGAGTGATTTACTGGCTATGGAAAATAAACAGAAAACTGGAGCAATCTTTGATTGATAGAATTTATAGCTGATTTATAGGATATCAAATCAGAGATTGATTTTGTAACTGTGTCTATATAAACACAGATTAGGGTTACTCTATATGAGTTGAGTTATCGAGTACATTGTTAAGAACCCTAGCAGCTCTTAGTGATACAATATAAATCACTGAGAGAGTTTTTGTAACCATCAAAGCTTTGTGAATATAACAGTTTACTACTTTCAATCTTTCATATTGTCTTACTGTGTTACAGATTGTGATCACTATATCATATTATATAGTGAGTTAATAGGACCTAACAAGTGGTATCAGAGCCAGCTCTGTTAAGATTACTACAGTGAGATCTTAATCACAATCATGTCTGAAAAATCACAAGCTTCATCCTTTAGAGTTCCAATCCTTAAGGCATCTGAATATCCAGTCTGGAAAGAGAGAATGATAATATTCTTAGACTCTGTTGATCCAGAATACCTTGACAGGATCTTTGATGGACCACATATGCCCACCAAGCTCTCTGTTGGGCTTGCTGATGAACCTCAGAAGATGGTTCCAAAAGAAAAGAAAGATTATACCCCTGAGGACATCCTGTCAATTGGTAAAGACTCCAAGGTGAAACACCTTCTGCACAGTGCCCTTGATAATGCAATGTCTAATAGGGTGATTGGGTGCAAAACTGCTAAACAAATCTGGGATGCTCTGGAAACCAGATGTCAGGGAACTCAGGCCATAAAGAAAAATAGAAAAACAATCCTTACACAGGAGTATGAGCACTTTGACTCAAAGTCTGGTGAGTCCTTGACAGATCTGTATGACAGATTTGTCAAACTGCTGAATGACTTATCTCTGGTGAACAAGGAATATGATCTTGAAGACTCAAACCTCAAATTTCTTCTGGCTCTTCCTGAAAAGTGGGATTTGAAAGTCACCACAATAAGAGACAATCTTGATCTTGGAGAAATGTCTCTTGATGATGTTTTTGGAAGACTGAAGACCCATGAACTTGAGATGGAGCAAAGAAGCAAACGTCATGGAGGCAAATCAAAGTCTGTTGCTCTGAAAGTTCAAGAGGAAGCTGCTAAGAACAAAGGAAAAGCTCATGTCACAAAGTCTGACATTGAGTCATCAAACTCTGATGACTCAAACTCTGATGTCTCAGACTCTGATGACAGTGATGGTGAAATGATGCAGTTAGCAGCATTGATGGTGAAAAGCTTCAAGAAATTGGCCTACAAAAAGTTCAACAAAGGCAAAAGTTTTTCAAGGAAAGACAGAAACTCTGACAGAGTTTATGATAAGAAGAACTTCAAGAAGAATGAGGGCAAGGAAGGGAAAGCTGGAAAAGCTGACAAGTATACCTGTTTCAACTGTGGTGAAAAGGGTCACTTTGCATCTGAATGCAAGAAAGCCAAAAAGGAAAAAGAAAAAGCCTTTATCACCAAGAAAGGAAACTGGACAGATACATCTGATTCAGAAGAAGAAGTCAATTATGCTCTGATGGCAAACACTGACAACAACTCTGAATCTACTGCAAAGGTACCTCATTCTACTCTTGCCTTTGATACTGAAGATATAACTGAGTTAAGATTGTTTCTTAAAACTTTGCATATCAGCTTTAGAGATCAGACTTTAGAAAATGAAAGATTAAAATCTGAAACTCTAAGTGTAAAGAAAAGGAATGATTATCTAGAAAAAGAATTAGTTCAGATGTTGGAAGTTCAGAAAGAAAGAGATGATGCTGTCATTGTCAAAGATGAATTGTTAAAGAGGTATGCATCTCTTCAATCAGAACTTGCTAAGGAAAGGGAGATCATTAAGACATGGACTAATTCAGGCAAAACTACTCAGGATATCTTAGGTAGTGGAAACTGGAAGAAGGGACTAGGTTACACTGATAACTCAGAAGCTGAGTCATCAAAAACAGAGTTTGTTAAAACTCAAAAACCTAAGGTTAAACCTGTTAAATTTGTTGCTGAATCCTCTAAGTCTAAACAGAATAGACCAAAATCAGAGATTAACAACAATTTAAAATCTGATAAACCCAAACAGGTTAACATAGGACTGATGACTCAGAAACAGCTTAAACATAAGCTTAAAGAGGTAAAGTCTGATAGCAAAGACAAGGAGCCTAGGAAAAATAGAAATGGCAAGGTTGGAATAGACAAGAGTAATAACTATATGCCTATTCCAAATGCACCTAGGAAGACATGCCATAACTGTGGGAATACTAATCATCTTGCTGACTTTTGCAGGAAGAACAAGGACATTAACTCTTTACCTACAAAGTCTGGAGTTAGAAAAAGTAGTATTAGATATAAACCACGAGATCCATGTTTTCATTGTGGTAGTTTATGGCATTCTATCTATACTTGCAAAGAATATCATAGTTTGTATTATGATTATTATCAATTGAAACCTTCTTTAAAGGTTAATAAAAGCTCTGCAAGTACAAACTCTGTTTCTAGTACAAACTCTGTTGCAAAGTCTGTTAGCTCAAACTCTGATAATAATAAATATTCCGCTGCAAAAGCTAACAAACTTAATAAGGCCAAGGGATCCAAGCAAGTCTGGGTCCTTAAAACTAACAATTAGTGGTCTTTGTGATTGCAGGGCAACAGGAAGAATATTCTAGTCTTGGACAGTGGATGTTCAGGACACATGACTGGAAATAAGTCCCTGCCGTCAGAGTTTGTGGAGAAAGCTGGCCCAAGTGTTTCTTATGGAGATGGCAACATAGGAAGGACTCTGGGATATGGCAACATCAATCTTGGAAATGTCATCATATCAAATGTAGCTCTTGTTCAAGGGCTAAAACACAATTTACTCTCTGTCAGTCAAATCTGTGACAGAGGATATCATGTTGATTTCTATGGAGAACACAGTGAGATAGTAAGCAAGTCAACAGGCAAGGTGGCAGTGATTGCTCACAGACATGGAAATATTTATGAAATCCACCTGCCTACAAACTCTGAAGGAAAAGCAATTTGCTTATCTACAAGAATCTCTGCAGAAGAAAGTTGGAAGTGGCACAAGAAGCTCTCACATCTGAATTTCAACTCTATAAATGAGCTTATAAAGAAAAAGCTTGTGAGAGGACTCCCTGAATCACTACTCACATCTGATGGATTATGTGATTCATGTCAAAAGGCCAAGCAGAGAAAGACATCCTTCAAAAGTAAGACTGAATTCTCAATAAAGAAACCATATCATCTTCTACATGTTGATCTATTTGGACCAGTTAATGTACCATCCATTGCAAGGAAGAAATATGCTCTTGTCATTGTTGATGAGTATACCAGATACACTTGGGTATATTTTCTTCACTCTAAAGATGAAACAGCCTTGCATCTGATGGATCATGTGAAACAACTGGATCATGGATCTGAAGACAAAGTGAAGATCATTAGAAGTGATAATGGAACTGAGTTCAGAAATTCAACAATGGAAGAGTTCTGCAAAGAAAGAGGTGTAGTGCAACAATTTTCTGCACCTGGTACACCACAGCAAAATGGTGTAGTTGAGAGGAAAAACAGGACTCTTATAGAAGCTGCCAGAACTATGCTTGATGAGGCTAAACTACCTACTTATTTCTGGGCAGAAGCTGTTCAAACAGCTTGTTTCACTCAAAATGCAACACTGATTAATAAGCATGGCAAGACCCCATATGAAATGGTGAGGAAAAAGAAGCCAAATCTGAAGTACTTTCATATATTTGGGTGCAAATGCTTTGTATTGAAGACTCTGTTCGGTGAAATCTACACGCAAGCGCACGTGATCACAAGTAATATATTAAGTTCGTTCCCACAGAGACTGGTGAATTAAGAATACGCACCTATGCAACAATGTATGACCAAATTCACTGCTAAGACAATTAACAAGGATGGTTTTCTTTTATACTAATAACTAAATTTACTAATCAAATTCAGAATAGGAAAACACATGGGATTCCAACTTCATTATCGAATTCATCTAGAATTGAAATTACTGATTAACATGCGACTGTTGATCCTAATCAGACAACACGAAAGTAATACATGCCAACTCTCGTTGCACACATATCATACCAATCAAAATCCGCAATTAAGACAGAAATCTCATGGACACCAACAAAGCTCAGACCCTATATCTCTATAGCGGTAGTGTAAGCAGAGAGGTTTAATAACAAGTCGTCTATCGTGATTACACAGGGTGATAAAAATAGTTCAAGTCTATCACAAATTATGTTTCATTCACATAATCCTATGTTTACATGGCATAGTTCTAAATTCAATCATCCACTCTCGCTTCAGAAAGAATTAACAAACAACTTAGAAGTTAGCTACGCTCCTAAGAAGAATAAGCACGGCTCATGCAAAGAAATCAACGTACGTTGCAAGATCAAGTAATTAATATTCGTTACTAGACTACATCGATAAATCCATTAAAATCCCATGAAGGCGGTTAGTTCATAATCGAACTAATCGACATCATGGGTTCTAATGAAAACATTATAAAGAAAAGACAAGAATTGAATGGAATAAAAATGCTTGAATTAATAATAATAAGGATCACACGTTACAGATTTGATGTTCACGATCTCGCTCGAAACTGTCACTTCCTCGCGAAGAACGATCCAATACAACTGATAATGTGCTTTGATTACAAGAAAACTAACTATTTTTCGATATTCTAACTACTTGGAGGCTAGGGTTTTACACATGAGAATTTAAAATGCATTGACCAAGTCAACCGGGCCTCGACCGCTGCGAAAATCCATCAGAAAAGCTGTAAAAATCGGCCCGGGGAAGTTCTGCTGGGCGCGGCCGCGCTAAACTAGCGCAGGCGCGCTAGTTGCAGCAGACTGTAGCGCGGGCGCGCTAACAAGTAGCGCGGGCGCGCTACTGTCTGTCTTGGCAGCTCCGTTTCTTCGTTTCTCGCTCGTTCTCGCGTGCATGTCCTTCCTCGCTTCTAGTACCACTTCCGTAGGTGATCACGGTTGCATTTAGCATATGCAACAAGCCCTTTAAACCCCTAGATAGCTCTAGTGGACGAGTGTGTTCTCGTGAGGGTTTGTAGAAGATATACCCACAAAATCCCAAGTCGCGATGAATCCACAATTCTCTATTCTTGCAAATAATGCACCAAAACCAACCTAAAATGATAGAAAATCACTTCATCACCTCAACTCGTGACCTGCACAGAAAAACAATAAAAACACATCAAAAGACACTAAACACTTAAGTACAACCAACCAATTTAAGTGGAAATGAAGGCCTATAAGTGTGTATAAATACCACTTATCAGACTCATCCAGAACAGCTTACCAAGTTTGATTTAAAAGCTGATGAAGGCATTTTTGTAGGTTATCCTCTGATAACAAAGGCCTTCAGAGTCTACAATCTAAGAACCAAGGTGATCATGGAATCCATACATGTGTGATTTGATGACAAGAAAATTATGGGCTTAACAGATATGGATGATCATGAAAAACTGCATTTTGAAAATGAAGAAATATTCTCTGATTCGACAAACTCTGATGAACAGTCAAACTCTGACTGTGAACAAAATACAGCAAACTCTGATGAAAATTTACAAGTTCATGATGATGAAGCACTTGCTGAGGGGGAGCATCAGAATGTTTCAGACTCTACCCAAGACTCATCAGAGAATGCTAACTCAAACTCATCAGAGAATACTGATTCAAACTCTGATAGCACAAATGCAGGGGGAGCTACAGAGAATAATCAACAGAATCAGGAGAGCATGGATCAAGGGGGAGGATCCAATGATGAAAATAGTCAACTTCCACATGCTAGGAAGTGGACAAAATCTCACACACCTGATTTAATAATTGGAGATCCAGAAGCAGGTGTGCAAACAAGGACAGCTACAGCAAATGAGTGTTTACATCATTGCTTTCTGTCACAAACAGAACCTAAAAAGGTGGAGGAAGCTCTTCAAGATGCTGACTGGATTCAAGCAATGCAAGAGGAGCTAAATGAGTTTGAGAGAAACAAAGTATGGACCCTAGTACCAAGACCTAAAGACAGATCCATAGTTGGTACAAAATGGGTGTTCAGAAACAAAACTGACAGTGAGGGTGTCATTACAAGGAATAAAGCAAGGCTTGTGGCAAAAGGGTACTCACAACAGGAAGGTATTGACTATGATGAGACATTTTCCCCAGTTGCAAGATTGGAGGCAATCGGAATCTTTCTGGCCTATGCTGCTCACAAGAAATTCAAGGTATTTCAGATGGATGTCAAGAGTGCTTTTCTGAATGGAAAACTGGATGAAGAGGTATATGTTGAACAACCTCCAGGATTTGTGGATCCAAAACATCCAGACTATGTCTACAGGTTGGACAAAGCACTTTATGGACTAAAGCAGGCTCCAAGGGCATGGTATGAAACTCTGGCTCAATTTCTTCTTGAAAGTGGATTTACTAGAGGTACCATAGATAAAACCCTGTTTTATTTGAATCATGGTAATGATCTGCTTTTAGTTCAAATCTATGTTGATGACATTATTTTTGGCTCCACTAATGCTAAACTCTGTCAAAGATTTGCCAAGCTCATGCAGTCTAGGTACCAAATGAGCATGATGGGGGAACTCAGTTATTTTCTGGGTTTACAAGTTAAACAGACTGAAGATGGGATTTTTATAAATCAAGCCAAGTATACCAGAAATCTTTTGAAGAAATTTGGTATGCAAGACAGTTCAGCTGCAACCACTCCTATGGCAACAGCAACCAAACTAGACAAAGACACTGGTGCATCAGTGGATATCACAAACTATAGAGGAATGATTGGATCTTTGCTTTATCTGACTGCAAGTAGACCAGACATCATGTATGCCACATGTCTATGTGCAAGATTTCAGGCAGATCCAAGAGAGCCTCATCTGATTGCAGTGAAGAGGATATTCAGATATCTCAAGGGAACCACATCATTGGGATTATGGTATCCTAGAGAATCAGATTTTAGTCTAATTGGATACTCTGATGCAGATTTTGCAGGTTGCAAAATTGACAGGAAAAGCACAAGTGGGAGTTGTCAATTTCTGGGTGGAAGACTTGTTTCTTGGTACAGCAAGAAGCAGAAGTCCATTTCAACATCAACAGCAGAGTCAGAGTATATAGCTGCAGGCAGCTGCTGTGCTCAAATTCTTTGGATGAAGAATCAACTGTTGGACTATGGGTTATCCTTTTCTAAAATTCCTATTTATTGTGATAACCAAAGTGCTATTGCTATGACAGGAAACCCAGTTCAACATTCTCTGACAAAGCACATCAGTATAAGATATCATTTTATAAGGGAGCATGTGGAGGAAGGAACCATTGAATTTCACTTTGTTCCCACAGAACAGCAGCTAGCAGACATATTCACCAAACCACTAAGTGAAGCAACCTTCACTAGACTGGTGAATGAGCTAGGAATGATTTCAGGAACTGAGTAAACATACTGGTCAGATCTTTAAAATTTCAATTGTCAAATTACCATATGTAATGCTCACAAATTTGCCATGATATACTCTGATTGGTAAATTCTGATGCCATTCTCTGATGATATACTCTGTGTGCTATACTCTGATGATATTCTCTGATCGTCATTCTCTGACGATATTCTCTGATGTTTGTAAACTCTGAATCTTGATTAATGATTTCATTTTTTATTTCTCTGAGAAAACAAACCTGTGAAGATACTATGAAGCATGATATGAATTAGTAATCATGAATCTCAGTTCAGTTCTTTAATCTTGATCTCAATTTTGTGCTACTACTTAACACTATATGCATGTTGATATCATTGAGACTCTATTACTTCACATATCTTAATTATAAGTGAGACTGACTAATTTGCATTTTCTCTCAGTAAATTAGACAGTGATTATAAACTCTGATGCTATATACATACCCCTGCAAATAAGCATAGTACTCCTTTGAGATCTTAGATGTCTATATGACAGTGACTGGGAAGACCCAAACACTTACTGGTATTAAGTAATTGCCAAGATTTTATTATCTATGGTGACCAGTCATAATCTCTGATTACTGGAGAAATACTGTTGCAAAATAATATTTAACGGTCGTGATTCATTTACACTGAAAAGCGTCCTTTAAAATAATTAAAAAAATTAAAAAAAAAAAAGGGTTAGTTTATTTTATATTTCTCCATCAGAGTATGCCTATTGTCTATGTCTTGAGAGTTTAAATAAATTATTCTTGTCTACCTTATAATTACGAAATTGTGAAATTCTTTAGTCTCTGATTTAATATGTTAAATCACGCACATTATTTCACATGCACATTATTGAGCTATGGATTTTATGACAAACTCTGATTTTTTGATGAATTTTCTATACATTATGTCTTTATTCTGAGGTATTAAGAATTAATTTTCTTTGATTTAAATCTCAGAGTTTAAAATTCGAGAGATTTGATCTTGATTTTCTAAACTCTTATACTTTCAGGAGTTCAAATATTCAGAGAATATGAAGGGAGTATTCCAAACGGGTGTATTGTTAGTGGGTTTACATCAAAAACATTTTAATAGGAGAACGTGTAATCAGCATTTATTACTGCACATGTTTTACTGCGCTAATGATTATTACTCTCTTTTCTCCATCCCACTAACTCTCATCTACCAGTGAAAATCCGACAGGTGTCCAAGAGAACAGAGAGTCATGCGTGTACAGCTACACAAAATCTGAAGAGTTTATCACATCAGATTATATTGCTCATTACACACACTCTCTTCACAAACTCTTACTCTCTTCTCTCCGAAATTCAAATTTTCTCCTACACATTTTCTCAAACACATTTCTCTACTCACAATCTCTGGTATAATGGCAACTACTACATTTACCCATGCAGGTGTGGACTTTGTCCCCAACAACTATGCAGCCATTCTTGACACTACTGAAGCTCCAAGAGATTATCATCCCTTCCAGCGCTTCTTGGCACAGAGTGCTCTAGCCACAGCCCTTACAGCTCCTGCCAGACTCTCTGGAAGCCAAATTATCAATTTTTGGAGAACGGGTCGCTATGATAATGGTGGTACAAATGGATCTCCATCCATTATATTCTCTTATGAAGGGGAGGAGTATGCTGTCACTCCAGCCACAGTCCGTCAAGCTCTTAACCTACCTGAACATTCCAATTACATCACACATGGCGATGCAAATCTAAGAGCCATGATGACTGACTTGGGCTACTATGATTCTCTGGACAAATTAGGTCAATTGAAGCGTCCTGGACTCAGGAAGGAATGGAGTTTCTTCTTCGACTGCATAACCAGAGCTTTCCAGAAGAAATCTACCAACTGGGATGCAATACCCATGGATATGCTACAAATTGGGTATTCTCTGATCTATTCTACTAATTTCGATTATGGTAGATTAGTTATTAGAAATATTGGTGAAAGAATGCATGAAAATCGTCAAGTTGTCTATTTTTCACGCTTTTGCCAATTATTGTTCCATGCATCTGTTGGAGAGGTAGCATTTGATGATGAGATCAGACCTTTTAAGCTGCATAAAAGGGCTTTCAAAGATCTCATCTCTAAAGATGAAAAGAGGCCAGTTCTTAGGCCATTACAAGTTCCAGCTCAAATTAGAGATAGACTGAACATGCTTCCAGCAAATCAACAATCTCCAGTCTCTTCTCAAGCAGCTAGGACACCTGCATCCAAGTCCAAGAGGGCTGCAAAGTCTGATGCAGCCCCCTCCACTGCCAAAAGAACAAGAACCTCTGTTGCTACACATGTTCTGAAATCAAACTCTGATGAGCAGACAAACACTGATGAGCCAGTAAACTCTGAGGCTCATTTAAACTCTGAGGCTCAAGTAAACTCTGAGCCCCAAGCAAACTCTGAGATTCCAGTAAACACTGAAGCTGCTTCTCCTCCAAAGCAGAAAAGAAGGAGGCTTGTTGCAGCATATGAATATGATGATTTGGAACCTACTCCTGCAACAACCTCTGAACCTGTTCAAACTAGTCCTCAACAACAAAAGCCAGCCAGATTCAAGAGAAGGGCTCAAAAGCCAGAGAGGGCAAAAGTCCCAATCACTGAAATAACAGACTTCACAGTTGAGGAAGAGCAAACACCATCAACTCCAGTTGCTGAACATTCTCAAGCTCTGATGGTGCTTCCTATCAAAGCTGTTCCTCTGACATCTCCCACAGCATCTTCTACTTCATCTGAAGTAGATGAAGAAATTGTCTGCCAGGAGCAAGCTACAGCTGAAGCTGAAACAACAGTTTCTGATCCCAAATCTCCTATATCTGATCATGGAACCCCAACTCCAATTCCTCAATCACCAATGAAAATTCCTGAGGGGGCCATTGTTCATGATACAGCTCCAGAAAACTACAAGTCTGATGTAGTTGATGAATCTGACAAATTAGCTATGGAAGCTCTGCAGTCTCTTGCTAAGGCTGGTGAAGAGCCTAGCAAATCACAGTCTAAAGCTCAAGAAAAATCTGCTCAAGACACTGTTGAGAAAATTGCTGATCCTGCATCTGATAATGATGAGGATGATGAAAGTTCAGATGATGACAATGATGACAATGATAATGAAGTTCCTCAGTCACATCTACAACAAAAGTGGGAGTCCACCAGCCAGTATAATGCCAGGCTACAAACTCTGAATACAGACTCTGAGCCACTTCCCAGGGATCTTCAGGTTGATCCACCAAATGAAGTCTGGGATAAACTCTGGCTGAGCCACCAACATTCTCTGGAGCCAACTAAAGCTGAAGAATTTTTATCTATGGCAGAGAATAAAATCACAAACTCTGATGTTATGTCAAGCCTCAAAGGCACAATTCTTTATCTGAAGACATTTCATCCTGCTCATGCCCAGACATCTAAATCAATAGATGGTCTCAGAACAGAAGTAGCTAATATCAAAGAGACAAATGACATGGAGAAGAAAAGGACTCTTCTACCTCTGAAAGATAATGTTCAGAAACTGGTATCTGCAAATGAATCTCTGGACAAGAGGATGACAATGATTGAATCAACTCAAGAAAGGATGTCCAAGCAACTTGAAGCCATCCAATCTTCACTTTCTCTGATCACATCAATACTGATTCCTGATGAGGATGATGTCAAAAAGGGGGAGAGAGTAGCTAAAGTCAAATGCAAGTCTACTACTCAAACTCTGAAGAGAAAGAAGAAGGATGATAATGATGATGTTGATGATTTCACAAAGCACAAAAGATTTCAATCAGGGACTGGTGGAAGAGTTTCAAACTCTGATAGTCAGAAACAGTCTAAGCAAAGCACAAAGTCTGCTCCAACACATAATTTCACATCTGGATCTAAGCAAAGACCAGTGACTGGATCAGACAAACCCATGACTGATGAAGAGCTTGCTAGATTGATTTTTGAACAAGAAAATCCAGAAGCCAATTTGGATTTGGAGTTGATTGCTGTAGAAGAAGAAGAACTAAAGAAGGAACATACTGAAGCAATACAGTCAGGAAAAATCCAGAAGCCTGCAAATTCAACTGCCAAACCAAAGGAAAAGGGGATACTGATTAAGGAAGCCACTGTTGCTGATCAGAGTTTGTCTGTCAAAAAGATATACTCTGAGGATGAGTATACATCTAAAGGCAAAAGCAAAGTGGATGAACATCTTGAGAGAGGATTCACTCTGAAGAAATCTACAACCTCTGACAAAGATCAAGTTGTAAAGGAAAAGAAAACAGAAGCTGCAATCTCTGACAAAGCTCATGTTGCAGAATCACAAAAAGAAAGATTAACCTCTGACATAGCTCAAGTTAATAAGGATGCAAAGAAAGACACAACCTCTGACAAAGCTCAAGCTGTGTTCAAACCAACAACTACTCCATTAGCTGGATTTGCAAAGCCTAGTCTGATGACTGAGATAAGCTTTGAAAAGGGACCAATTCAACCAATCTCTCATCGTAAAGCAGGAAGAGATAAAGGAGGGCTGGGATCCAAATATGAAAAATTTGATCAGAGTATAGGATCAAGACCAGATGACCCCTCATCTCTATGTGCTCCCAAGACTGGAGCTTTACAAGAAAAAATGGACAAATTAGATTCAGTCCAGTTGGTGAAGAATGACAGAGGAGATAATATTCTTATCTACTTCATGTCTGATGGAACAGTGTTTAGAATACTTGAAGCAGATCTCTATGCTAAACACTGGGAGGAATTGAGATATGTATCACACATATTTCAAGTGAAAAACAAGTCATGTCAACACATCTCCAACCTGCTTAAAGATCAAATCAGAAGAAAAATGGGTATTACAGGAAATAAAAATGCTGGACCTTTCATTCCAAAATACTTCAACAATCAAGGACAGCTAGTTGAGATGAAGAAAAATTCAGCCAAAATAGAGACAGTAGCTGGAGTCAGTGCTCTGAGTTTCAATGAAGAATCTGACAAAGGCTACATTATGCTGAATAAGGACATGAAGAAGAACAAGATCTATGATCTCAGAGCTGCAATTTATCAAACTGGAGTTTCAAATCCAGAACTAAGAGATGTAAAGAGACAGATGGTAGCAGCTCTTGAAGAAGCAGAAAAACAACTCCTCAGAGGATACTTAAAGACTGCTCATGGTGTCTATGAAGTTAGGGAGTAGAGTTTCTGTAAGTTTTAAAAGTTTTCTGTTATATAGTTAAACTCTGTTGCATTTGACTTAAATGTTTTGACATCATCAATTATCTGTTAACTTGCACATAATGTATTTATGCACAAGTTGGGGGAGATTGTTAGATATAATTGATGATTACTAATGTTCTTAAAGTTTGTTTTAGAACAGAAATCATCAGAGTTTAATCTGGAAGCTGATCAGAGTTTAGTAAAGTCTGACAGAGTTTGATAAAGTCTGATAGAGTTTGATAAAGTCTGACCAGAGTTTACATAGTCAAGACTCGTCAGAGTTTACACGTGGAAAGAGCTCAGAAGCGGATATACTTCAAGGAATGATAGAAGCGGAGGAGTGATTTACTGGCTATGGAAACTAAACAGAAAACTGGAGCAATCTTTGATTGATAGAATTTATAGCTGATTTATAGGATATCAAATCAGAGATTGATTTTGTAACTGTGTCTATATAAACACAGATTAGGGTTACTCTATATGAGTTGAGTTATCGAGTACATTGTTAAGAACCCTAGCAGCTCTTAGTGATACAATATAAATCACTGAGAGAGTTTTTGTAACCATCAAAGCTTTGTGAATATAACAGTTTACTACTTTCAATCTTTCATATTGTCTTACTGTGTTACAGATTGTGATCACTATATCATATTATATAGTGAGTTAATAGGACCTAACACATACCATGATGCCATAATAACAATAATAGACCGTTACCATGTGAATAACTTTTGAATAATACCTTTGTACCCAATATTCCCCTTTGATATAACTTGTATGCATATATTGAACTGTGAATAAGCTTTTCTTGTCTACATTCAGAATCATGCCTCCTCGAAGAACCCGCAACACCACCAATGAAAATACCGAAGAACCACCACCAACCTTGGCTCAACTTATGCAACTTCTTCACCAACAATCTGTTACCCTTGCTCAACAACAACAATTACTTCAACAACAACTCCAGCAACAACAACAAGCACCACCATCACCTACTACTTTCAAATCCTTCCAAGCTGTGAAACCACCCGAGTTCCGAGGAACTCAAGACCCTGTTGAAGCTCAGTCCTGGCTAAAGGAGATGGAGAAGGCTTTCACCTTGGCTGTTGCAACCGATGATAAGAAAGTTGAATATGCCTCTTATTTTCTGAAAGATGAAGCAAACTACTGGTGGGAGTCAGCCTGTGCTTTAGAAGAAGGTGAGGTTATTGCTTGGGATAGATTCAAGAGGATATTTCTAGACAAGTACTTTCCAAGGTATTTGCAAACACAAATGGAATTGAAGTTCTTTGAATTGAAGCAAGAGGGAATGACTGTTGGGGAATATGAAAAGAAATTTACAGAATTAGCAAGGTTCGTGGGAGATTATGTGGACACGGACGAGAAAAGAGCGAAGAGATTTCAACAAGGATTGAAGCCTTGGCTACGAAGCAGAGTGGCTGCTTTCGAATTGGCCACATATGCTGAAGTGGTCCAGAAGGCAATGGTAATTGAAGGAGAAAGTGATCAGAATCAGAAGGAGAAGGATAGTAAGAAGAGAAAGTTTGTGAGTAAAGGTGAAGGTTCGGCTCAAGGGAGCCAAAGTGGGAAGAATTTCAAGAAGTTCGGAGTTCAGAATCAAGGAGGTCCCCGAGGATTCAAGAAAGGAGAAAATAGGAATGTGAAGAAGATTCAAGGACCGAGTGGTCAAAGGAGTCAACAAGCAAATTCAGAATGCAAGTTCTGCAACAAGAAACACACGGGAAGTTGTAATAAGGCTGATATTGTCTGTTTCAAGTGCAACTCGAAAGGTCATTATGCAAACGAGTTCCAGAACCCGAAGCCTTCTGTTACATGTTTCAAGTGTGGAAAGACCGGTCATATGTCAAGAGATTGTAAAGCTCCTGGAACCAACAAGTTGATGCAATTGGCAGCTACCCCTTACAATCAAGGAATGACGTCTTCTGCTCCGATTCTGCAACTACCTTCTACTCAAGTTTTTGAGTCTGCAACTCCTGTTTTCCATCCCTCTTATCCGGCTCAAGCAAGGACATTCAACATGAATATCAAAGATGCTGTTCAGAGTTCTGAGGTTGTGGCAGGTACGCTTTCTGTCAACAACAACCATGCTAAAGTGCTATTTGATTCTGGAGCTACTAGATCTTTCATATCTGAATCTTTTGTTGGCAAGTTGAATTGTGCAATTGAACCGTTAGTTGAACCCTTATCTATCATTGTTGCTAATCAAGAACAAGTATCTGTTAGAAATATTTGCCCCCGATGTACTATAGAGATTTCTGGCTTTAGTTTTCCTGCTTCCCTTATACCTTTTCGATTAGGAGAGTTTGATGTTATATTAGGTATGGATTGGTTAGCAGAAAATGGTGCTCAAATAGACTGTAAGAAGAAGAAGATAATCCTTAAGTCTCCACAAGGCAAGAAAGTAGAATTCAAAGGGCATAAACAAACCAAGACATTTTTGACGATAATTGAAGCTAAGATGTTGTTAAGGCAAGGTTGTGAAGGTTATTTGGCTCATGTGATTGATAGATCTAAAGAGACGCCGAATATAGAAAGCATTCCGAAAGTTAATGAATTTCTGGATGTATTTCCTGACGATCTTCCTGGATTGCCTCCCGACCGTCAAATTGAGTTTTCTATTGACTTAGCACCCGGCACGGAACCAGTTTCAAAGCAACCGTATCGAATGGCGCCGGCAGAAATGAAGGAGTTGGCCAAGCAATTGCAAGAGTTGTTAGACAAAGGAGTTATAAGGCCGAGTGTATCCCCGTGGGGAGCTCCAGTTCTTTTTGTGAAGAAAAAGGACGGAAGCATGAGATTATGCATCGACTATAGAGAATTGAACAAGTTGACAATCAAGAATAGGTATCCTATGCCTCGAATCGACGACTTATTTGATCAACTCAAAGGAGCAACTTACTTTTCGAAGATTGACTTGCGTTCGGGATATCATCAATTGAAGATTAAACCGGAAGACATTCCAAAGACCGCTTTCAGAACTCGGTATGGGCATTACGAGTTTCTAGTTATGGCATTTGGATTGACAAACGCACCAGCCGCCTTCATGGATTTGATGAACCGTGTATTCAAGAAGTATTTAGACAAGTTCGTCATTGTATTCATCGACGATATTCTCATATACTCGAAATCTGAAGAGGAACATGCTGAACATCTGAGGATAGCTTTGGAAACATTAAGAAAGGAGAAGTTGTATGCAAAGTTCTCAAAATGTGAATTTTGGCTACGAGAAGTGCAGTTTTTAGGACATATTGTTGGAAGTGAAGGTATTCGAGTGGATCCAGCAAAGATAGAAGCTGTGATGAATTGGGAAAGGCCGAAGACCCCAACTGAAGTTAGAAGTTTCATGGGATTGGCCGGATATTATCGAAGGTTTGTGAAGGATTTTTCGAAGATTGCAGTACCGTTGACAAGATTGACTCGGAAGAATGAGAAGTTTGAATGGACCGATAAATGTGAAAAGAGCTTTCAAGAGTTGAAACAGAAGTTAGTCACCGCTCCAGTTCTAGCTTTGCCAGATGATCAAGGAGATTTTGTTATCTACAGTGATGCGTCATACAAAGGATTAGGTTGTGTCTTAATGCAACACGGGAAAGTGATAGCCTACGCGTCAAGACAACTCAAGCCACACGAACAAAGATATCCGACTCATGACTTGGAATTGGCAGCAATTGTGTTTGCTTTAAAGCTTTGGAGACACTATCTTTATGGCGAGAAGTGTGAAATATTCACGGATCACAAAAGCTTGAAGTACATTTTCACGCAAAAAGAGTTGAACATGAGGCAGCGAAGATGGTTGGAATTGATTAAAGACTACGACTGCACGATTAACTATCATCCCGGAAAGGCGAACGTAGTAGCAGATGCGTTAAGTCGCAAAGAAAGGTTAAATATGTTGACCATGGCTCAAGAACTATCACAGGAATTTGAGAAGATGGGAATTGAAATTCGAGCTCCTAGTGCACCTACAGAAATGATTTGTACCATGACTTTTCAGCCTGAATTGATGGAAAAGATAAAGAAGTGCCAAGAAGAAGTGATGAATGAGAAGATGAATGAGTTAACCGGAGAAGAAATCTGCACACAGAAAGACAACCAAGGAATCTTGAGGTTTTCATCAAGAATTTGGATACCAAACGTGGAGGAATTGAAGAATGAAATCTTGAAGGATGCTCACAATTCAGAGTTTTCTATTCACCCCGGAAGCACAAAAATGTACCAAGATTTGAAGCAAAACTTTTGGTGGCCAGACATGAAGAAGGAAATTGCTCAATGGACCAGTAAATGCTACACTTGTCAAAGAGTAAAAGCTGAACATCAGAAGCCAAGTGGATTGATACAGCCGTTAGAGATACCAGAATGGAAGTGGGAGCACATTGCAATGGACTTTATAGTTGGATTGCCAAGGACGAAATCTAATCATGATGCTATTTGGGTAATCATTGATCGATTGACCAAGTCGGCTCATTTTCTGCCAATCAATGAGAGATTTTCAATGGACAAGCTGATTCACATGTATTTGAAAGAGATTGTTACTCGTCATGGAGTTCCAGTATCTATTGTGTCAGATCGAGACCCTCGTTTTAATTCGAGATTTTGGAAGCAATTTCAAGAACATTTGGGAACCCGACTCAAGATGAGTACTGCCTATCAGCCACAAACGGACGGACAAAGCGAGCGTACAATTCAAACTATCGAAGACATGTTGAGGTCTTGTGCTTTGGACTTCAAAGGAAATTGGGACGAGCATTTGCCTTTGGTTGAGTTTTCATATAATAACAGTTATCATGCTAGCATTGGAATGCCCCCGTACGAAGCTCTTTATGGAAGGAAGTGTAGATCTCCGATATATTGGGATGAAGTTGGAGAAAGGAAAGTAATTGGTCCAGAATTGATCCAGCAAACAAAAGAAGCAGTAGATGTGATTCGAAGCAGATTTATTGCAGCTCAAGATAGACAACGAAAGTATGCTGACCCGCACAGAAAAGATGTTGAGTTTGAAATTGGAGAAGCCGTTCTGTTGAAGGTGTCACCCTGGAAAGGAATAGCAAGATTCGGAAAGAAAGGGAAACTGAGTCCAAGATTTATTGGTCCTTTTGAGATTTTAAGCAGAATTGGGAAAGTGGCGTACGAACTAGCCTTACCGCCTCAAATGCAGCACGTTCACAACGTTTTCCATGTCTCATTGCTTAAGAAGTTCAACCCCGACACCAAGTGCATTATAGAGAATGAACCAGTTGAGATAGAGCCCGATTTGTCTTATATCGAGCAACCGGTTAGCATTCTAGATAGAAAAGATAAGGTGTTAAGGAATAAGACAGTTCCTTTAGTTAGAATTTTGTGGAGGAATCCCAAAGTTGAAGAATCAACGTGGGAATTAGAAAGTGATATGTTAGATAAGTATCCTCATTTGTTTACTTAGATTCTGGGGTCAGAATCCTTTTAAGGGGGGAAGGATGTAACGCCTGTAATATTTGACTTATATACATTACAGTATTTCATTTTGGTGATATATTAAATTTCGTGTTTTAATTGCCAAACTATGTGAATTTGACTCGTTTATCGTTACATGACTTTCGTATGTCGTTATAATGTACTTATATGACTTTTGACGAATAATTCTCGCTACGCGATTAAATAATATTACTAGTTGCGACGGTTTTGACTTTGTATTAATAAATGTGATCGTTGCCGTTACCCGATTAAATAATAGTTGAGATATATGCGATTTAGTGATATTTGATAAATTGCGAGTAGCCGATAAACTTTAACTTGTAAAATAGCGTTTCATTGTATATATTCTTCTCGAGATTTTACGTGTATTATATTCGTGTTTTATATTTATGTGAAATGTGACTATTAGAGCTCTACTTGTAATATTTCTTTTAAAATTCATTTCTTGTCCAAAATTTGAGAGAACTATTTTATTAAACTTCTAAAATCTCATATTATTTGTGATATTAATTTCATGATTTATCGATTTGTACTTTATTTACTAAAACTCATTCTTTTAATATCTTTTTAATCACACTTTTATTAATTATCAAATGTCTACATTACCCTTGCATGCATTTTCCACCAACACTTGAAGAGAGGACAAGCTAGTCATTTCTACATTCCACTACCACTAGTTGGTCAAGTCAAAACACAAGAGAACAAAATATTACATACTTCCACACTTCACTCATTCATACACACCAACTAAAATCAAACCCACTTCTCTCATCTCTCTCTTCTCTCTCCCTCACCTCTCCTCTCGGCTCTCTCTCTCTAAACCCTCCTCCATTGCCGATTTCTTCATCTTCTTCAAGGATCAAGCTTGTCTTGCCAAGATCTTCATCACCCACACTTGTATCTTCTCTCTCAAGGTTAGACTTGGCTTGCATGTGTCACTTGGAACCGGAATGGGGCTTTAGTTCTTATGGACTTAGAGTCACCATTTCAGAGGTTCCTAGATGATGAGCTTGATGTGATTTTGGTGGAGGTTATACCTCCATTTGGCCGAAATACACTTGCTTCATCACCTTCGGCAATGACCCTCAAGGGAGCCGAAGGAAATGGGTTGTTTTCATGCCTTAAAATTCGAAATGGTGTGATGTTTTGATATGGTTTCAAGAAGTTTTTATCCTTTACAATGTGTTTTACAAAGTTTTAGACCTTGCATGTTATGATTTATACAAGAACCATGTGAAACTAGTGATCTTAGGCCATGATATTCGAATGGGTGTTATATGTGATGATTTGGAGCTTTTAACTTGGTTTTTGATCAATGCATGTTTCGGTTTTTGCCATAAAATGATAATGTAGATGGTGTCTTGATGTATTATGTTTAGTTTTGATGATTAATAAACTTGTATGTATGTGCATTGGCTTGGAAAGTGCTTAAAAACTGCTCCTGAAATTCTGCTCTGTTTTTGCTCTACAAATGCCTCGGTTTTATGCTTATATGAGGTTGGATTTTGTGATATCTTGCTTGGAGTAGCTAGTCAGTAGGTATATGTATATTGTAGGGTAGTATTTGTGGCTTGGTTTGTTGGTATATGGAGTTTTGGAGGGTGTTAAGGTGGAAGGAGTCACACACACACCATGGCAGATTTTTACACCTTAGAAAACTAGTGAAATGGAGGTGTCATGCTTAGGCCCTCATAGGCCCAAGTCTCCTGGAGTTAGGACTTGATGTATACAAGTCTCCAGTAGCTTTAGAAGTCATAAAAACCATCATTTACATAGATGCACACACACATTTCAGAGTACACCCCAGAACAGGGCACAATTGTGTCATTTGCACTTTTGAGTGTTAAAAACCTTGTCAATGATGAGGCCCTCATGGGGCCTTGATTTAGTTGAGCTCAGGGAAGTATTAGGAAGCTATTTGAGTCATTGGATTGGTGTAGTGAGTGAGATTAGTGAGTCTCAAGTTGGTAAGTTCATGGCAGTCCCCACAGCAGGGCAGGGTGCTCTGTGCCAACTTTGTTTAGAGGCCCAAGGAGGCCTGAGCAAGGCCTTAGTGTCATTCCAAGTGCACAACTTAGATTTAAGTCTTAAGTATCCAGTAGAGTCACAATTTCACCAAGGCACATAGTGGAAACACTTGTTTTTGCCAAAACCCCCAAGAGGTGCCAAACTGCCAAGGCAGAATGGTCACTTTGGTACACTAGTTTTTAAGGACCTATATAGGCAAGGCCTTTGAGTCATACCACTTCATAATATTAGTTTAAGATTGTGTCAACATTTAGAAATTGGTTTGGAGTCAATACCCTAAGTGGAGATGCCTCATTTCCACTAAAGAACACAAGTGTCACATATGGAGTCACATTCTAGTACCAACTTAGGGTGCATTGCATTTTAGTGTGTCATCAGTGAGGCCTGACCTCATATTGAGTCCATGAGTTAGTTTAAGCCAATTCACTTAGTGTAGATGCATTATTTTTACTAAGGCACCCAAGTGTCGCCAAGGTAAGCATACTAGTGAGTCATTTAGGTTGCACTTCACTTGTAAGTCTTGAGTAGTGGGGCACAAGTGTGCCTTACTATTAATTTGTTAATTTGAGGTCAGTAGAGTATGGTTAGGAGGTATTGGTCTTAGACCTTATGTGCTACTTGATTAAATGCTTAATTGACTTAGGAATAATTAGAGATTATTAAGTAATATAAGTTAAGTAACTAAGTGCCATGCTTTATTTGTTATGTGCATTACTTGATGATTATGTTACTTGTTTTAATTAAGTTTAAGTTTATATTTTATATATATGTATATACATTTATACGCGAAAGGGTAGTTAGTGACGAGGATACTATTAATTATAGGTGCAAGTAGGAGGCCAGGCAAGGAACCCCTAGAAGCATCTATACAGGAGTTTAGTAAGCTTTATCCAGGCAAGTGAAACTCTTCCTTTATACTTGCTTTACAATTGTATACCCTGTGAACGTTGAATTACTGTTTATTTAGGATTGAATTACCTTGTCACCCCTTGTGATCATGACTTTGGATTCCAATAATACCCTTAACACTTGAATTACCTTTTTCATGTAATATCACCTTACAACCACATGATTATACTCCAATAGTCCTTGATGAATAATGAGAACTTGATACCCCACATTAACCTGAATTATCTCATTTGGAACCCCGATCTTAATAACATCCTTTACTTTTGAAAGATCGCTTGTATTTTGAAAACACCCTTGCTTATAACTTGTCTTTGATCAAGACCTTTTTTTTGAAAATGATTTGATTTGAAATGACCTTAAAAGGAATTGGATAATAATTTATTAAGACTGAGGCGCCAGTCTATTATTGCAGCATCAGTAGCGGGGAGCCTGATGTCTGTTTATGGCCAATGTGTGCCGAGGATCCTCCCTGGTTGAATCACTTTATGTGGTTCGGAGCTTGGTGTGGGCTGATCACCCCTCAATGCTCGTAGCGCTGTGTGTTTCCAATTCCAATAAATTGATATCCCACATTGCACCTTTACTTGTGTTTATACCTTGTGATATCTGTTGATGCTTTTGCACTTATTATCTTGCATATTGTGAACTGTTATATATACTGTTTTCACTTGCTGAGCTTTATGCTCATATATATATTGTTGTTGTTATAACCCTTCAGTGAAACCCGAGAATGGCCCGTTTCAAGCAGACCGCACGTAAATCCACCTCAGGCAACGGGATTGCTTACCGCCATATGATGGAGCAGGTTGGGAACTCGTAGTTCCCTAGTTAATTTCTTCTAATCTTTTGGGATTTAGAAACTGTAGTATGACTTAGACTTGATTTGGATTTCCATTTGGGTTGTAATAACTTTAGATGTTGTTCATACTCATTCCTGGTGATTCCGGGATTGTGGGTTAGACTTGTAGATTAATCTTTATAACTCTGTAGTTTAATTATATATATCGATATGCATGCTTTAGTCGGTTATTTAAGTTGGGTCCGTCACACTGGAATGAAGCTACAAGTTGTTTCCACGTTCAATCTACTCGGTAATGAAGGTACAAGTTGTTTTCGGGCTCAAACGAGTTAAGAATGAAACTACAAGGTGATCCAATTTCAAACAACCGAAAATGAAGCTACAAGTTGTTTTTAACTTCAAACGAGTCTGGAATGAAGCTAAATTTGTTTTCAACTTCAAACGAGTCTAGAATGAAGCTACAAGTTGTTTCCAACTTCAAACGACTCAATAATGGAGCTACAAGTTGTTTCCGGTCTCAAACGAATCAAGAATGAAACTACAAGTTGATTCCAATTTCAAACAACCGAATATGAAGCTACAAGTTGTTTTCAACTTCAAATGAGTCTGGAATGAAGCCACAAGTTGTTTCCAACTTCAATCTAGATAATAATGAAGCTACAAGTTGTTTCCGGGCTCAAACGAGTCAAGAATGGAACTACAAGTTGATTCCAATTTCAAACAACTGAAAATGAAGCTACAAGTTGTTTTCAACTTCGAAAGAGTCTGGAATGAAGCTACAAGTTGTTTCCAACTTCAATCTAGATAATAATGAAGCTACAAGTTGTTTCCGGGCTCAAACGAGTCAAGAATGGAACTACAAGTTGATTCCAATTTCAAACAACTGAAAATGAAGCTACAAGTTGTTTTCAACTTCGAAAGAGTCTGGAATGAAGCTACAAGTTGTTTCCAACTTCAATCTAGTCAATAATGAAGCTACAAGTTGTTTCCGGGTTCAAACGAGTCAAGAATGAAAGTACAAGTTGATTCCAATTTCAAACAACTGAAAATGAAGCTACAAGTTGTTTTCAACTTTGAAAGAGTATGGAATGAAACCACAAGTTGTTTCCAACCTCATCTAGTCAATAATGAAGCTACAAGTTGTTTCCAGGTTCAAACGAGTCAATAATGAAACTACAAGTTCATCCAATTTCAAACAACCGAAAATGAAGCTACAAGTTGCTTTCAACTTCAAACGAGTCTGTAATAAACCTACAAGTTGATTCCAACTTCAATCGAGTCAATAATGAAGCTACAAGTTGTTTTCAGGCTCAAACGAGTCAAGAATGAAACTAAAAGTTGATTCCAATTTCAAACAACGAAAAATGAAGTTACAAGTCGTTTTCAACTTCAAACAAGTCTGGAATGAAGCTACAAGTGGTTTCCACGTTCAATCTAATCAATAATGAGCTACAAGTTATTTTCAGACTCAAAAGAGTCAAGAAAGAAACTACAAGTTGATCCAATTTCAGACAACCGAAAATGAAGCTACAAGTTGTTTTCAACTTCAAACGAGTCAGGAATGAAGCTACAGGTTGTTTCCAACTTCAATCGAGTCAATAATGAAGCTACAAGTTGTTTCCGGGCTCAAACGAGTCAATAATGAAACTACATGTTAATCCAATTTCAAACAACCGAAAATGAAGCTACAAGTTGCTTTCAACTTCAAACGAGTTTGGAATGAAGGCTCAAGTTGTTTCCATCTTCAATCTAGTCAATAATGAAGCTACAAGTTGTTTCTGGGCTCAAACGAGTCAAGAATGGAACTACAAGTTGATTCCAATTTCAAACAACTGAAAATGAAGCTACAAGTTGTTTTCACCTTCGAAAGAGCTTGGAATGAAGCCACATGTTGTTTCCAACCTCAATCTAGTCAATAATGAAGCTACAAGTTGTTTCCGGGTTCAAACGAGTCAAGAATGAAACTACAAGTTGATTCCAATTTCAGACAACCGAAAATGAAGCTACAACTTGTTTTCAACTTCAAACGAGTCAGGAATGAAGCTACAGGTTGTTTCCAACTTCAATCGAGTCAATAATGAAGCTACAAGTTGTGTTCGGGCTCAAATGAGTCAATAATGAAACTACATGTTGATCCAATTTCAAACAATCGAAAATGAAGCTACAACTTGCTTTCAACTTCAAACGAGTCTGGAATGAGCCACAAGTTGTTTCCAACTTCAATCTAGTCAATAATGAAGCTACAAGTTGTTTTCGGGCTTAAACGAGTCAAGAATGGAACTACAAGTTGATTCCACTTTCAAACAACTAAAAATGAAGCTACCTGTTGTTTTCAAATTTGAAAGAGTCTGGAATGAAGCCACAAGTTGTTTCCAACCTCAATCTAGTCAATAATGAAGCTACAAGTTGTTTCCGGGTTCAAACGAGTCAAGAATGAAACTACAAGTTGATTCCAATTTTAAACAACGATAAATGAAGTTACAAGTCATTTTCAACCTCAAACGAGTCTGAATGAAGCTACAAGTTGTTTCCAAGTTCAATCTAGTCAATAATGAAGCTACAAGTTATTTTCAGGCTCAAAAGAGTCAAGAATGAAACTACAAGTTGATCCAATTTCAGACAACCGAAAATGAAGCTACAAGTTGTTTTCAACTTTAAAAGAGTCAGGAATGAAGCTATAGGTTGTTTCCAACTTCAATCGAGTCAATAATGAAGCTACAAGTTGTTTCCGGGCTCAAACGAGTCAATAATGAAACTACATGTTGATCCCATTTCAAACAACCGAAAATGAAGCTACAAGTTGCTTTCAACTTCAAACGAGTCTGGAATGAAGGCTCAAGTTGTTTCCAACTTCAATCTAGTGAATAATGAAGCTACAAGCTGTTTCCGGGCTCAAACGAGTCAAGAATGGAACTACAAGTTGTTTCCAATTTCAAACAACTGAAAGTGAAGCTACAAGTTGTTTTCAACTTTGAAAGAGTCTGGAATGAAGCCACAAGTTGTTTCCAACCTCAATCTAGTCAATAATGAAGCTACAAGTTGTTTTCGGGTTCAAACGAGTCAAGAATGAAACTACAAGTTGATTCCAATTTCAAACAACTGAAAATGAAGCAACAAGTTGTTTTCAACTTCAAAAGAGTCTGGAATGAAGCTACAAGTTGTTTCCAACATCAATCTAGTCAATAATGAAGCTACAAGTTGTGTTCGGGCTCAAACGAGTCAATAATGAAACTACAAGTTGATCCAATTTCAAACAACCGAAAATGAAGCTACAAGTTGCTTTCAACTTCAAACGAGTCTGGAATAAAGCTACAAGTTGATTCCAACTTCAATCGAGTCAATAATGAAGCTACAAGTTGTTTCCAAGCTCAAACGAGTCAAGAATGAAACTACAAGTTGATTCCAATTTCAAACAACTGAAAATGAAGCTACAAGTTGTTTTCAACTTCAAAAGAGTCTGAAATGAAGCTACAAGTTGTTTCCAACTTCAATCTAGTCAATAATGAAGCTACAAGTTGTGTTCGGGCTCAAACGAGTCAATAATGAAACTACAAGTTGATTCAATTTCAAACAACCGAAAATGAAGCTACAAGTTGCTTTCAACTTCAAACGAGTCTGGAATGAAGCCACAAGTTGTTTCCAACTTCAATCTAGTCAATAAGGAAGCCACAAGTTGTTCCGTGCTCAAACGAGTCAAGAATGGAACTACAAGTTGATTCCAATTTCAAACAACTGAAAATGAAGCTACAAGTTGTTTTCAACTTCGAAAGAGTCTGGAATGAAGCTACAAGTTGTTTCCAACTTCAATCTAGTCAATAATGAAGCTACAAGTTGTTTCCGGGTTCAAATGAGTCAAGAATGAAACTACAAGTTGATTCCAATTTCAAACAACTGAAAATGAAGCTACAAGTTGTTTTCAACTTCAAAAGAGTCTGGAATGAAGCTACAAGTTGTTTCCAACTTCAATCTAGTCAATAATGAAGCTACAAGTTGTGTTCGGGCTCAAACGAGTCAATAATGAAACTACAAGTTGATTCAATTTCAAACAACCGAAAATGAAGCTACAAGTTGCTTTCAACTTCAAACGAGTCTGGAATGAAGCCACAAGTTGTTTCCAACTTCAATCTAGTCAATAAGGAAGCCACAAGTTGTTCCGTGCTCAAACGAGTCAAGAATGGAACTACAAGTTTATTCCAATTTCAAACAACTGAAAATGAAGCTACAAGTTGTTTTCAACTTTGAAAGAGTCTAGAATGAAACCACAAGTTGTTTCCAACCTCATCTAGTCAATAATGAAGCTACAAGTTGTTTCCAGGTTCAAACGAGTCAATAATGAAACTACAAGTTCATCCAATTTCAAACAACCGAAAATGAAGCTACAAGTTGCTTTCAACTTCAAACGAGTCTGTAATAAACCTACAAGTTGATTCCAACTTCAATCGAGTCAATAATGAAGCTACAAGTTGTTTCCAGGCTCAAACGAGTCAAGAATGAAACTAAAAGTTGATTCCAATTTCAAACAACGAAAAATGAAGTTACAAGTCATTTTCAACTTCAAATAAGTCTGGAATGAAGCTACAAGTTGTTTCCACGTTCAATCTAATCAATAATGAAGCTACAAGTTATTTTCAGGCTCAAAAGAGTCAAGAAAGAAACTACAAGTTGATCCAATTTCAGACAACCGAAAATGAAGCTACAAGTTGTTTTCAACTTCAAACGAGTCAGGAATGAAGCTACAGGTTGTTTCCAACTTCAATCGAGTCAATAATGAAGCTACAAGTTGTTTCCGGCCTCAAACGAGTCAATAATGAAACTACATGTTAATCCAATTTCAAACAACCGAAAATGAAGCTACAAGTTGCTTTCAACTTCAAACGATTTTGGAATGAAGGCTCAAGTTGTTTCCAACTTCAATCTAGTCAATAATGAAGCTACAAGTTGTTTCTGGGCTCAAACGAGTCAAGAATGGAACTACAAGTTGATTCCAATTTCAAACAACTGAAAATGAAGCTACAAGTTGTTTTCACCTTCGAAAGAGTTTGGAATGAAGCCACATGTTGTTTCCAACCTCAATCTAGTCAATAATGAAGCTACAAGTTGTTTCCGGGTTCAAACGAGTCAAGAATGAAACTACAAGTTGATTCCAATTTCAGACAACCGAAAATGAAGCTACAACTTGTTTTCAACTTCAAACGAGTCAGGAATGAAGCTACAGGTTGTTTCCAACTTCAATCGAGTCAATAATGAAGCTACAAGTTGTGTTCGGGCTCAAATGAGTCAATAATTAAACTACATGTTGATCCAATTTCAAACAATCGAAAATGAAGCTACAAGTTGCTTTCAGTTCAAACGAGTCTGGAATGAGCCACAAGTTGTTTCCAACTTCAATCTAGTCAATAATGAAGCTACAAGTTGTTTTCGGGCTCAAACGAGTCAAGAATGGAACTACAAGTTGATTCCAATTTCAAACAACTAAAAATGAAGCTACCTGTTGTTTTCAACTTTGAAAGAGTCTGGAATGAAGCCACAAGTTGTTTCCAACCTCAATCTAGTCAATAATGAAGCTACAAGTTGTTTCCGGGTTCAAACGAGTCAAGAATGAAACTACAAGTTGATTCCAAATTCAAACAACGATAAATGAAGTTACAAGTCATATTCAACCTCAAACGAGTCTGAATGAAGCTACAAGTTGTTTCCAAGTTCAATCTAGTCAATAATGAAGCTACAAGTTATTTTCAGGCTCAAAAGAGTCAAGAATGAAACTACAAGTTGATCCAATTTCAGACAACCGAAAATGAAGCTACAAGTTGTTTCCAACTTCAATCTAGTCAATAATGAAGCTACAAGTTGTGTTCGGGCTCAAACGAGTCAATAATGAAACTACAAGTTGATTCAATTTCAAACAACCGAAAATGAAGCTACAAGTTGCTTTCAACTTCAAACGAGTCTGGAATGAAGCCACAAGTTGTTTCCAACTTCAATCTAGTCAATAAGGAAGCCACAAGTTGTTCCGTGCTCAAACGAGTCAAGAATGGAACTAAAAGTTTATTCCAATTTCAAACAACTGAAAATGAAGCTACAAGTTGTTTTCAACTTTGAAAGAGTCTAGAATGAAACCACAAGTTGTTTCCAACCTCATCTAGTCAATAATGAAGCTACAAGTTGTTTCCAGGTTCAAACGAGTCAATAATGAAACTACAAGTTCATCCAATTTCAAACAACCGAAAATGAAGCTACAAGTTGCTTTCAACTTCAAACGAGTCTGTAATAAACCTACAAGTTGATTCCAACTTCAATCGAGTCAATAATGAAGCTACAAGTTGTTTCCAGGCTCAAACGAGTCAAGAATGAAACTAAAAGTTGATTCCAATTTCAAACAACGAAAAATGAAGTTACAAGTCGTTTTCAACTTCAAACAAGTCTGGAATGAAGCTACAAGTTGTTTCCACGTTCAATCTAATCAATAATGAAGCTACAAGTTATTTTCAGGCTCAAAAGAGTCAAGAAAGAAACTACAAGTTGATCCAATTTCAGACAACCGAAAATGAAGCTACAAGTTGTTTTCAACTTCAAACGAGTCAGGAATGAAGCTACAGGTTGTTTCCAACTTCAATCGAGTCAATAATGAAACTACAAGTTGTTTCCGGCCTCAAACGAGTCAATAATGAAACTACATGTTAATCCAATTTCAAACAACCGAAAATGAAGCTACAAGTTGCTTTCAACTTCAAACGATTTTGGAATGAAGGCTCAAGTTGTTTCCAACTTCAATCTAGTCAATAATGAAGCTACAAGTTGTTTCTGGGCTCAAACGAGTCAAGAATGGAACTACAAGTTGATTCCAATTTCAAACAACTGAAAATGAAGCTACAAGTTGTTTTCACCTTCGAAAGAGTTTGGAATGAAGCCACATGTTGTTTCCAACCTCAATCTAGTCAATAATGAAGCTACAAGTTGTTTCCGGGTTCAAACGAGTCAAGAATGAAACTACAAGTTGATTCCAATTTCAGACAACCGAAAATGAAGCTACAACTTGTTTTCAACTTCAAACGAGTCAGGAATGAAGCTACAGGTTGTTTCCAACTTCAATCGAGTCAATAATGAAGCTACAAGTTGTGTTCGGGCTCAAATGAGTCAATAATGAAACTACATGTTGATCCAATTTCAAACAATCAAAAATGAAGCTACAAGTTGCTTTCAGTTCAAACGAGTCTGGAATGAGCCACAAGTTGTTTCCAACTTCAATCTAGTCAATAATGAAGCTACAAGTTGTTTTCGGGCTCAAACGAGTCAAGAATGGAACTACAAGTTGATTCCAATTTCAAACAACTAAAAATGAAGCTACCTGTTGTTTTCAACTTTGAAAGAGTCTGGAATGAAGCCACAAGTTGTTTCCAACCTCAATCTAGTCAATAATGAAGCTACAAGTTGTTTCCGGGTTCAAACGAGTCAAGAATGAAACTACAAGTTGATTCCAATTTCAAACAACGATAAATGAAGTTACAAGTCATATTCAACCTCAAACGAGTCTGAATGAAGCTACAAGTTGTTTCCAAGTTCAATCTAGTCAATAATGAAGCTACAAGTTATTTTCAGGCTCAAAAGAGTCAAGAATGAAACTACAAGTTGATCCAATTTCAGACAACCGAAAATGAAGCTACAAGTTGTTTTCAACTTCAAACGAGTCAGGAATGAAGCTATAGGTTGTTTCCAACTTCAATCGAGTCAATAATGAAGCTACAAGTTGTTTCCGGGCTCAAACGAGTCAAGAATGGAACTACAAGTTGATTCCAATTTCAAACAACTGAAAGTGAAGCTACAAGTTGTTTTCAACTTTGAAAGAGTCTGGAATGAAGCCACAAGTTGTTTCCAACCTCAATCTAGTCAATAATGAAGCTACAAGTTGTTTTCGGGTTCAAACGAGTCAAGAATGAAACTACAAGTTGATTCCAATTTCAAACAACTGAAAATGAAGCAACAAGTTGTTTTCAACTTCAAAAGAGTCTGGAATGAAGCTACAAGTTGTTTCCAACATCAATCTAGTCAATAATGAAGCTACAAGTTGTGTTCGGGCTCAAACGAGTCAATAATGAAACTACAAGTTGATACAATTTCAAACAACCGAAAATGAAGCTACAAGTTGCTTTCAACTTCAAACGAGTCTGGAATAAAGCTACAAGTTGATTCCAACTTCAATCGAGTCAATAATGAAGCTACAAGTTGTTTCCAAGCTCAAACGAGTCAAGAATGAAACTACAAGTTGATTCCAATTTCAAACAACAAAAAATGAAGTTACAAGTCGTTTTCAACCTCAAACGAGTCTGAATGAAGCTACAAGTTGTTTCCACGTTCAATCTAGTCAATAATGAAGCTAAAACTTATTTTCAGACTCAAAGGAGTCAAGAATGAAACTACAAGTGGATCCAATTTCAGACAACCGAAAATGAAGCTTCAACTTGTTTTCAACTTCAAACGAGTTAGGAATGAAGCTACAGGTTGTTTCCAACTTCAATCGAGTCAATAATGAAGCTACAAGTTGTGTTCGGTCTCAAACGAGTCAATAATGAAACTACAAGTTGATCCAATTTCAAACAACCAAAAATGAAGCTACAAGTCATTTTCAACTTGAAATGAGTCTGGAATGAAGCTACAAGTTGTTTCCACGTTCAATCTACTCGATAATGAAGGTACAAGTTGTTTTCGGGCTCAAACGAGTTAAGAATGAAACTACAAGGTGATCCAATTTCAAACAACCGAAAATGAAGCTACAAGTTGTTTTTAACTTCAAACGAGTCTGGAATGAAGCTAAATTTGTTTTCAACTTCAAACGAGTCTAGAATGAAGATACAAGTTGTTTCCAACTTCAAACGACTCAATAATGGAGCTACAAGTTGTTTCCAGGCTCAAACGAATCAAGAATGAAACTACAAATTGATTCCAATTTCAAACAACCGAATAAGAAGCTACAAGTTGTTTTCAACTTCAAACGAGCCTGGAATGAAGCCACAAGTTGTTTCCAACTTCAATCTAGTCAATAATGAAGCTACAAGTTGTTTCTGGGCTCAAACGAGTCAAGAATGGAACTACAAGTTGATTCCAATTTCAAACAACTGAAAATGAAGCTACAAGTTGTTTTCAACTTCGAAAGAGTCTGGAATGAAGCTACAAGTTGTTTCCAACTTCAATCTAGTCAATAATGAAGCTACAAGTTGTTTCCGGGTTCAAACGAGTCAAGAATGAAACTACAAGTTGATTCCAATTTCAAACAACTGAAAATGAAGCAACAAGTTGTTTTCAACTTCAAAAGAGTCTGGAATGAAGCTACAAGTTGTTTCCAACATCAATCTAGTCAATAATGAAGCTACAAGTTGTGTTCGGGCTCAAACGAGTCAATAATGAAACTACAAGTTGATACAATTTCAAACAACCGAAAATGAAGCTACAAGTTGCTTTCAACTTCAAACGAGTCTGGAATAAAGCTACAAGTTGATTCCAACTTCAATCGAGTCAATAATGAAGCTACAAGTTGTTTCCAAGCTCAAACGAGTCAAGAATGAAACTACAAGTTGATTCCAATTTCAAACAACAAAAAATGAAGTTACAAGTCGTTTTCAACCTCAAACGAGTCTGAATGAAGCTACAAGTTGTTTCCACGTTCAATCTAGTCAATAATGAAGCTAAAACTTATTTTCAGACTCAAAGGAGTCAAGAATGAAACTACAAGTGGATCCAATTTCAGACAACCGAAAATGAAGCTTCAACTTGTTTTCAACTTCAAACGAGTTAGGAATGAAGCTACAGGTTGTTTCCAACTTCAATCGAGTCAATAATGAAGCTACAAGTTGTGTTCGGTCTCAAACGAGTCAATAATGAAACTACAAGTTGATCCAATTTCAAACAACCAAAAATGAAGCTACAAGTCATTTTCAACTTGAAATGAGTCTGGAATGAAGCTACAAGTTGTTTCCACGTTCAATCTACTCGATAATGAAGGTACAAGTTGTTTTCGGGCTCAAACGAGTTAAGAATGAAACTACAAGGTGATCCAATTTCAAACAACCGAAAATGAAGCTACAAGTTGTTTTTAACTTCAAACGAGTCTGGAATGAAGCTAAATTTGTTTTCAACTTCAAACGAGTCTAGAATGAAGATACAAGTTGTTTCCAACTTCAAACGACTCAATAATGGAGCTACAAGTTGTTTCCAGGCTCAAACGAATCAAGAATGAAACTACAAATTGATTCCAATTTCAAACAACCGAATAAGAAGCTACAAGTTGTTTTCAACTTCAAACGAGCCTGGAATGAAGCCACAAGTTGTTTCCAACTTCAATCTAGTCAATAATGAAGCTACAAGTTGTTTCTGGGCTCAAACGAGTCAAGAATGGAACTACAAGTTGATTCCAATTTCAAACAACTGAAAATGAAGCTACAAGTTGTTTTCAACTTCGAAAGAGTCTGGAATGAAGCTACAAGTTGTTTCCAACTTCAATCTAGTCAATAATGAAGCTACAAGTTGTTTCCGGGTTCAAACGAGTCAAGAATGAAACTACAAGTTGATTCCAATTTCAAACAACTGAAAATGAAGCTACAAGTTGTTTTCAACTTCAAAAGAGTCTGGAATGAAGCTACAAGTTGTTTCCAACTTCAATCTAGTCAATAATGAAGCTACAAGTTGTGTTCGGGCTCAAACGAGTCAATAATGAAACTACAAGTTGATTCAATTTCAAACAACCGAAAATGAAGCTACAAGTTGCTTTCAACTTCAAACGAGTCTGGAACGAAGCCACAAGTTGTTTCCAACTTCAATCTAGTCAATAAGGAAGCCACAAGTTGTTCCGTGCTCAAACGAGTCAAGAATGGAACTACAAATTTATTCCAATTTCAAACAACTGAAAATGAAGCTACAAGTTGTTTTCAACTTTGAAAGAGTCTGGAATGAAACCACAAGTTGTTTCCAACCTCATCTAGTCAATAATGAAGCTACAAGTTGTTTCCAGGTTCAAACGAGTCAATAATGAAACTACAAGTTCATCCAATTTCAAACAACCGAAAATGAAGCTACAAGTTGCTTTCAACTTCAAACGAGTCTGGAATAAACCTACAAGTTGATTCCAACCTCAATCGAGTCAATAATGAAGCTACAAGTTGTTTCCAGGCTCAAACGAGTCAAGAATGAAACTAAAAGTTGATTCCAATTTCAAACAACGAAAAATGAAGTTAGAAGTCGTTTTCAACTTCAAACAAGTCTGGAATTAAGCTACAAGTTGTTTCCACGTTCAATCTAATCAATAATGAAGCTACAAGTTATTTTCAGGCTCAAAAGAGTCAAGAAAGAAACTACAAGTTGATCCAATTTCAGACAACTGAAAATGAAGCTACAAGTTGTTTTCAACTTCAAACGAGTCAGGAATGATGCTACAGGTTGTTTCCAACTTCAATCGAGTCAATAATGAAGCTACAAGTTGTTTCCGGACTCAAACGAGTCAATAATGAAACTACATGTTAATCCAATTTCAAACAACTGAAAATGAAGCTACAAGTTGCTTTCAACTTCAAACGAGTTTGGAATGAAGGCTCAAGTTGTTTCCAACTTCAATCTAGTCAATAATGAAGCTACAAGTTGTTTCTGGGCTCAAACGAGTCAAGAATGGAACTACAAGTTGATTCCAATTTCAAACCACTGAAAATGAAGCTACAAGTTGTTTTCACCTTCGAAAGAGTTTGGAATGAAGCCACATGTTGTTTCCAACCTCAATCTAGTCAATAATGAAGCTACAAGTTATTTCCGGGTTCAAACGAGTCAAGAATGAAACTACAAGTTGATTCCAATTTCAGACAACCGAAAATGAAGCTACAACTTGTTTTCAACTTCAAACGAGTCAGGAATGAAGCTACAGGTTGTTTCCAACTTCAATCGAGTCAATAATGAAGCTACAAGTTGTGTTCGGGCTCAAACGAGTCAATAATGAAACTACATGTTGATCCAATTTCAAACAATCGAAAATGAAGCTACAAGTTGCTTTCAACTTCAAACGAGTCTGGAATGAGCCACAAGTTGTTTCCAACTTCAATCTAGTCAATAATGAAGCTACAAGTTGTTTTCGGGCTCAAACGAGTCAAGAATGGAACTACAAGTTGATTCCAATTTCAAACAACTAAAAATGAAGCTACCTGTTGTTTTCAACTTTGAAAGAGTCTGGAATGAAGCCACAAGTTGTTTCCAACCTCAATCTAGTCAATAATGAAGCTACAAGTTGTTTCCGGGTTCAAACGAGTCAAGAATGAAACTACAAGTTGATTCCAATTTCAAACAACGATAAATGAAGTTACAAGTCGTTTTCAACCTCAAACGAGTCTGAATGAAGCTACAAGTTGTTTCCAAGTTCAATCTAGTCAATAATGAAGCTACAAGTTGTTTCTGGGCTCAAACGAGTCAATAATGAAACTACATGTTGATCCAATTTCAAACAACCGAAAATGAAGCTACAAGTTGCTTTCAACTTCAAACGAGTCTAGAATGAAGGCTCAAGTTGTTTCCAACTTCAATCTAGTCAATAATGAAGCTACAAGTTGTTTCCGGGCTCAAACGAGTCAAGAATGGAACTACAAGTTGATTCCAATTTCAAACAACTGAAAGTGAAGCTACAAGTTGTTTTCAACTTTGAAAGAGTCTGGAATGAAGCCATAAGTTGTTTCCAACCTCAATCTAGTCAATAATGAAGCTACAAGCTGTTTTCGGGTTCAAACGAGTCAAGAATGAAACAACAAGTTGATTCCAATTTCAAACAACTGAAAATGAAGCAACAAGTTGTTTTCAACTTCAAAAGAGTCTGGAATGAAGCTACAAGTTGTTTCCAACATCAATCTAGTCAATAATGAAGCGACAAGTTGTGTTCGGGCTCAAACGAGTCAATAATGAAACTACAAGTTGATCCAATTTCAAACAACCGAAAATGAAGCTACAAGTTGCTTTCAACTTCAAACGAGTCTGGAATAAAGCTACAAGTTGATTCCAACTTCAATCGAATCAATAATGAAGCTACAAGTTGTTTCCGGCTCAAACGAGTCAAGAAAGAAACTAAAAGTTGATTCCAATTTCAAACAACGAAAAATGAAGTTACAAGTCATTTTCAACTTCAAACGAGTATGGAATAAACCTACAAGTTGTTTCCACGTTCAATCTAGTCAATAATGAAGCTACAAGTTATTTTCAGGCACAAAAGAGTCAAGAATGAAACTACAAGTTGATCCAATTTCAGACAACCGAAAATGAAGCTACAAGTTGTTTTCAACTTCAAACGAGTCAGGAATGAAGCTATAGGTTGTTTCCAACTTCAATCGAGTCAATAATGAAGCTACAAGTTGTTTCCGGGCTCAAACGAGTCAATAATGAAACTACATGTTAATCCAATTTCAAACAACCGAAAATGAAGCTACAAGTTGCTTTCAACTTCAAACGAGTTTGGAATGAAGGCTCAAGTTGTTTCAAACTTCAATCTAGTCAATAATGAAGCTACAAGTTGTTTCTGGGCTCAAACGAGTCAAGAATGGAACTACAAGTTGATTCCAATTTCAAACAACTGAAAATGAAGCTACAAGTTGTTTTCACCTTCGAAAGAGTTTGGAATGAAGCCACATGTTGTTTCCAACCTCAATCTAGTCAATAATGAAGCTACAAGTTGTTTCCGGGTTCAAACGAGTCAAGAATGAAACTACAAGTTGATTCCAATTTCAGACAACCGAAAATGAAGCTACAACTTGTTTTCAACTTCAAACGAGTCAGGAATGAATCTACAGGTTGTTTCCAACTTCAATCGAGTCAATAATGAAGCTACAAGTTGTGTTCGGGCTCAAACGAGTCAATAATGAAACTACATGTTGATCCAATTTCAAACAATCAAAAATGAAGCTACAAGTTGCTTTCAACTTCAAACGAGTCTGGAATGAGCCACAAGTTGTTTCCAACTTCTATCTAGTCAATAATGAAGCTACAAGTTGTTTTCGGGCTCAAACGAGTCAAGAATGGAACTACAAGTTGATTCCAATTTCAAACAACTAAAAATGAAGCTACCTGTTGTTTTCAACTTTGAAAGAGTCTGGAATGAAGCCACAAGTTGTTTCCAACCTCAATCTAGTCAATAATGAAGCTACAAGTTGTTTCCGGGTTCAAACGAGTCAAGAATGAAACTACAAGTTGATTCCAATTTCAAACAACGATAAATGAAGTTACAAGTCGTTTTCAACCTCAAACGAGTCTGAATGAAGCTACAAGTTGTTTCCAAGTTCAATCTAGTCAATAATGAAGCTACAAGTTGTTTCCGGGCTCAAACGAGTCAATAATGAAACTACATGTTGATCCAATTTCAAACAACCGAAAATGAAGCTACAAGTTGCTTTCAACTTCAAACGAGTCTAGAATGAAGGCTCAAGTTGTTTCCAACTTCAATCTAGTCAATAATGAAGCTACAAGTTGTTTCCGGGCTCAAACGAGTCAAGAATGGAACTACAAGTTGATTCCAATTTCAAACAACTGAAAGTGAAGCTACAAGTTGTTTTCAACTTTGAAAGAGTCTGGAATGAAGCCACAAGTTGTTTCCAACCTCAATCTAGTCAGTAATGAAGCTACAAGCTGTTTTCGGGTTCAAACGAGTCAAGAATGAAACTACAAGTTGATTCCAATTTCAAACAACTGAAAATGAAGCAACAAGTTGTTTTCAACTTCAAAAGAGTCTGGAATGAAGCTACAAGTTGTTTCCAACATCAATCTAGTTAATAATGAAGCTACAAGTTGTGTTCGGGCTCAAACGAGTCAATAATGAAACTACAAGTTGATCCAATTTCAAACAACCGAAAATGAAGCTACAAGTTGCTTTCAACTTCAAACGAGTCTGGAATAAAGCTACAAGTTGATTCCAACTTCAATCGAATCAATAATGAAGCTACAAGTTGTTTCCGGCTCAAACGAGTCAAGAATGAAACTAAAAGTTGATTCCAATTTCAAACAACGAAAAATGAAGTTACAAGTCATTTTCAACTTCAAACGAGTATGGAATAAAGCTACAAGTTGTTTCCACGTTCAATCTAGTCAATAATGAAGCTACAAGTTATTTTCAGGCAAAAAAGAGTCAAGAATGAAACTACAAGTTGATCCAATTTCAGACAACCGAAAATGAAGCTACAAGTTGTTTTCAACTTCAAACGAGTCAGGAATGAAGCTATAGGTTGTTTCCAACTTCAATCGAGTCAATAATGAAGCTACAAGTTGTTTCCGGGCTCAAACGAGTCAATAATGAAACTACATGTTAATCCAATTTCAAACAACCGAAAATGAAACTACAAGTTGCTTTCAACTTCAAACGAGTTTGGAATGAAGGCTCAAGTTGTTTCCAACTTCAATCTAGTCAATAATGAAGCTACAAGTTGTTTCTGGGCTCAAACGAGTCAAGAATGGAACTACAAGTTGATTCCAATTTCAAACAACTGAAAATGAAGCTACAAGTTGTTTTCACCTTCGAAAGAGTTTGGAATGAAGCCACATGTTGTTTCCAACCTCAATCTAGTCAATAATGAAGCTACAAGTTGTTTCCGGGTTCAAACGAGTCAAGAATGAAACTACAAGTTGATTCCAATTTCAGACAACCGAAAATGAAGCTACAACTTGTTTTCAACTTCAAACGAGTCAGGAATGAATCTACAGGTTGTTTCCAACTTCAATCGAGTCAATAATGAAGCTACAAGTTGTGTTCGGGCTCAAACGAGTCAATAATGAAACTACATGTTGATCCAATTTCAAACAATCGAAAATGAAGCTACAAGTTGCTTTCAACTTCAAACGAGTCTGGAATGAGCCACAAGTTGTTTCCAACTTCTATCTAGTCAATAATGAAGCTGCAAGTTGTTTTCGGGCTCAAACTAGTCAAGAATGGAACTACAAGTTGATTCCAATTTCAAACAACTAAAAATGAAGCTACCTGTTGTTTTCAACTTTGAAAGAGTCTGGAATGAAGCCACAAGTTGTTTCCAACCTCAATCTAGTCAATAATGAAGCTACAAGTTGTTTCCGGGTTCAAACGAGTCAAGAATGAAACTACAAGTTGATTCCAATTTCAAACAACGATAAATGAAGTTACAAGTCGTTTTCAACCTCAAACGAGTCTGAATGAAGCTACAAGTTGTTTCCAAGTTCAATCTAGTCAATAATGAAGCTACAAGTTATTTTCAGGCTCAAAAGAGTCAAGAATGAAACTACAAGTTGATCCAATTTCAGCAACCGAAAATGAAGCTACAAGTTGTTTTCAACTTCAAACGAGTCAGGAATGAAGCTATAGGTTGTTTCCAACTTCAATCGAGTCAATAATGAAGCTACAAGTTGTTTCCGGGCTCAAACGAGTCAATAATGAAACTACATGTTGATCCAATTTCAAACAACCGAAAATGAAGCTACAAGTTGCTTTCAACTTCAAACGAGTCTGGAATGAAGGCTCAAGTTGTTTCCAACTTCAATCTAGTCAATAATGAAGCTACAAGTTGTTTCCGGGCTCAAACTGTAGGAACAATCGGACCTTGGTCCTGCGTTTTATGATACTAATTAAAAGTTCGAACAGAATATTAACCTTAATCGCTACGGCGCAAGCGATTCAAATCCACGTCTTCTACTGTATTCCTTGATTCTCCTTGGACGAAGTGTGGCTTTCGATCTCCCAAGGTGTGCCTCTCCTTCAAGCTCCGAAAACCCAAAACCCTAGCTGTCTCCTTGAGAAAAACATCTGCCTCTCTCTGACTCTAGGATTAATTCGTTTTGGTGTGTCTTTCAGCTTTAGGAGAACGAGAATATATATAGGCTACAGCAGGGATCATGGATCATTAGGTCAGGCCTTCCAATGACATTCCGGGCCAGGCCCAATGTCATTAAATATTAATTCTATCCACTAAAGAACTAATATTTGCACTACCTTTTCTAATTCCGTAAATTAATTATTTAATTCGGCTCCCATATTAATTGCTTATAAATTCCCCATGTTTAAGATATCGCATGTCCATTAATTAAATTAATTTCTGACAATTAATTTAATTAATATCTTTTATCCTTGATCATCCACTCAACCTTATAATTATGCAAGAACAAATCTGCCTGCAGGACTAAAGCATAATTATCTTTATGAGCTTTCAAGAGGACATCATCACCCGAATATATTTTTCGAACACGGTTTCCTTTTATAGTCAATATCCCACTCTGTATATAATGTCATTGCCCAATACATAAATTCGTAATTTAAAATAAATTACTTAATTTATGAGTCAAGGCATGTGCATTAAATACAAGTGTCAATCACTATATCCGGATTAAGAACTTAAGCATTAATAACATCATAGAATCTTAGTTCTTTATTGTCAGAATTAAAGAAACAATTATTCTACTATTTTGATCCCGTTCAATATACACAAAGTATATAAGTATTATTCAATAGTCAAGATAAACTATTTTCAAATAATACTTCAACCGTTCCAGTGGTTTGTCTAACACCACCTGGACTGTGAACCCTTATTATATTATATAAGGAGTCTGACAATCTAATCTTCTGCTATCCCATTTGATACTAGATTGTCTACAATATATAATATACAGACAATGTGAAAACATGCATTCAAGATCCTCAAATAATTGTTATATACTTCAAACGAATATTTCAGTATAACTCTAACAATCTCCCACTTATACTCAAGATATTCTTTGAGTATATCAGTGTTTATTACAAGCAATCCACTACCAACTATAATAACTATGTGACCAAGTATCTGACTCCTATCGCTTCCACGTGCTCCTGAAAAGCCTTAGCTGGTAAGCTCTTCGTGAAAGGATCTGCCCGGTTATCCTTCGATGCTATGTCAGCCACAATGATATCTCCTCGCTTAACGAACTGTCGTATGAGGTGATACTTACGCTCTATGTGTTTCGCTGCCTTATGGGCCCGCGGTTCCTTGGTATTCGCCACAGCACCAGTGTTATCACAATAAATCGTGATTTGCTGTGGCAGATTAGGAACCACACCCAAATCCAGCAGGAAGTTTCGGAACCATATAGCCTCTTTGGCTGCCTCCGAGGCTGCCACATATTCGGCTTCCATGGTTGAGTCCGCGATGCATTTCTGCTTCACACTCCTCCATATTACGGCTCCACCTCCCAAAGTAAAAACACATCCCGAGGTGGACTTTCTCTTATCCTTATCCGTCTGGAAATCCGAATCGGTATATCCCAGAGGCACTAAATCAGAGGACTTGTAAACCAGCATATACTCCTTAGTCCTTCACAGGTACTTGAGTATTGCTTTTACAGCACTCCAATGTTCTTGTCCTGGGTTTGACTGGTATCTGCTAACCATGCCCACGGCAAAACAGATATCAGGCCTCATACATAACATTGCATACATTAGGCTCCCACATGCCGAAGCATAAGGAACTGCCTTCATGTTCTCTATCTCCTTAGGTGTCGAAGGACACTGCCTCTTTGATAGAGTAACTCCATGTCTGAAGGGTAAATTACCCTTCTTGGAGTCCTGCATGTTAAAACAAGCTAATACGTCATCTATGTAGGGCTCCTGAGATAAAGCCAACATCCTTTTCTTGCGATCCCTTATAAGTTTGATCCCAAGGATGTATGCTGCTTCACCTAAGTCCTTCATTTCAAATTGTTTGAACAACCATGCCTTTATTGAAGACAACATCTTAACATTGTTTCCAATGAGTAAAATGTCATCAACATAAAGCACTAGAAAAACCACTGCATTTCCCTCACATCTCTTATACACGCATGCTTCGCTTGGACATTGATCAAATCCATATGACTGGACTGCCTGATCAAAGCGAATGTTCCAATACCTAGAAGCTTGTTTAAGTCCATAAATAGACCTCTTCAGCTTACAAACAAGATGCTCTTGGCCTTCTTTAATGAATCCCTCTGGTTGCTGCATATAGATGGTTTCTCAAGATTTCCATTAAGGAAAGTTGTCTTGACATCCATTTGCCAAATCTCATAATCGAGATGAGCTGCTATAGATAAAAGAATACGGATTGACTTAAGCATGACTACTGGCGAAAAGGTTTCCTCATAATCGATACCTACTTTCTGAGTATACCCTTTCGCAACAAGTCTTGCTTTCCAGGCTTTCACCTTTTTGTCTGATCCCCTCTTTATCTTGTAGACCCACTTACATCCAATAGGTTTTACACCTTTGGGTGGTTCCACGAGCTCCCAGACCTGATTAGAATACATTGATTCCATCTCAGAATCCATTGCCTTTTGCCAAAGACTTGCATCTTTGTCCTGTATTGCCTCTTCGTATGTCCGGGGATCATCATCATGTTCACCAGAGACCAAGTCCGAAGACTCTCCCAAAAACATGAATCTGTCGGGCTGTCGAACAACCCTCCCACTACGACAAGGAACTGGTGCGGTATTAGTGACCGGTTGCACAGTCTGCTGTGGTTGTTCTACTTGTACTACAGGTTCATTATTCGTCCCTCCCACTAGTTCCTCTAAAACGATACTACTCTTGGGTTTGTGATTCATTATATAGTCTTCCTCTAAGAGTCTTGCATTGGTGCTAACAGTGACATCCCGATTCTTAGGACTATAAAATAAATAACCTTTTGTTCCCATGGGGTAGCCTACAAACAGCTTTACTTCTGTACGAGATTCTAGCTTAGTCACGTTCTTGTTCAGCACATGTGCTGGACAACCCCATATCCGAATGTGTCTCAGACTCGGTTTGTCCCCGGTCCACAATTCTAAAGGGGTTTTAGGAACCGACTTAGAAGGTACTAAGTTCAGAAGATAAGCTGCTGTTTCTAAGGCATGTCCCCAAAAGGACTTGGGTAAATCCGAATAACTCATCATCGATCTAACACTCTCTAAAAGAGTCCGGTTCCTTCTCTCTGCTACACCGTTCTGCTGGGGTGTGCCTGGTGCAGTCAACTGGGATTCTATCCCATTCTCTGATAAATATTCCCTGAATTCCCCAAGGAAGTATTCGCCACCACGATCAGATCGTAGTGACTTGATACTTTTATTATGTCGCTTCTCCGTTTTAGCTTTGTACTCTTTGAATTTCTCAAAGCACTCAGACTTACGGCGCAACAAATAAATGTATCCATATCTAGAATAATCGTCAATAAAAGTGACGAAATACTCATAACCACCTCTTGCTTGGATATTCATAGGTCCACATAAATCAGAGTGAACCAATCCTAACACTTCTTTGGCTCTATTCCCCTTTGCCTTGAAAGGCCTATTGGTCATTTTACCTTCCAAGCAGGATTCACAAACTGGAAATGGCTCCACTGCCAATGAGCCTAAAGGCCCGTCTACTACCAGTCTTTGAATCCTCCTCAAGTTAATATGACCTAATCTCAAGTGCCAAAGATATGTTTGGTTCAAACTAGAAGGTTCCTTTCTTTTATTAGAGGTAGAAGATGTGTTATTCAATACCCTATGTTGTAGTTGCAGTGCAGGTTGACTAGGATTAATTATATACAAATTGTCTTGCAATGTACCAGAACATATAATCCGTTTATTCATCATAATAGAAACATTACGATCCAAACAAACATTATAACCATCCATAGCAAGTTTAGAAACCGAAATCAAATTTCTTCTAAAAGAAGGTACATAAAGACAATTGTTCAAAACCAAAATCCTATCAGAACCAAAAGATAAATGAATAACTCCTACTGCAACTACTGCTACTTTCGTAGCATCTCCCATGAACACGTAGATCTCACCATCTCTAAGCATTCTGGATTGCTGGAACCCCTGCATAGAGTTACAAACATGATCAGTGGCTCCAGTATCTACACACCAAGTGCTCGTAGATATAGCCGCTACAAATGTTTCTGTAACTAGAGAAAGAGACATACCAGTATCGTTTGTCTTCTTAGGAAGAGGACAATCCTTTTTCCAGTGACCCGACTGCTTGCACCGGTAGCACTTCCCTTTAGGCTTTTTCACACCACCTTGAACTCCCACTGCCTTCACAGCTTTCTGTGTCTGAGCCTTTTTCTTCTTCTTATTGCCTTTCGGCTTAGAGGAAGAACCTTTCTCAGCCACATTCACTTGAACACTCTGGCGAAATAATCCTTCAGCTGCCTGAAGTTCTGTCAGCAGTTCCGCAAGACTATACTGCCTCTTGTTCATGTTGTAATTCAAGCGGAACTGCTCAAAACTCTTGGGCAAGCTCATAAGGATAATGTCAATCAGCTGGGTTTCCCCGTCAAGCTCTGCACCAAGGATCTCTATCTCATTCAGATGTGACATCATCTTGAGAACATGATCCCTTACAGGTGTACCTTCAGCCATCTGAGTGTTCATTAAAGCCTTCATGGCTACTTTCCTAGCAGCCCTATTCTGATCTCCAAAAAGTTCTTTGAGATTAAAGAGCATATCCGAAGCAGTGGCCATAGCCTGATGCTGATGCTGCAAAACACCCGACATTGCTGCCAGAATGTAACATCGCGACATCTCATCAGCCTTTGTCCACCGCTTATAATACTCTTTCTCCTCATCAGGAGCATCAGCAGCGGGCTGCTCAGGCTTGGGTTCATAAGTGCAAAACTTGTACTCCTCAGCAGTCAACACAATGTCCAAATTACGTTTCCATTCAATATAGTTAGGTCCGGTAAGTTTGTTATCCTTAAGTATGGTGAACAGTGGATTAAACCCCATTATATCCTGAGAATCATGCATGAAAAAATCACATTACACATAAAGAAGGGTGCATAAAAAATTAAGTCCTATTGGTTCCTCTAACAATTATTAAAATTAAATGCACTAACGTTTAAACACCATAAGTTTCTGGTACGTCACGATGGGTGACATGTATATCACCTAAATTTGTTTAAACGTTACTTCGGTCCTATTACTAAACAATAAGCCACGTTGGGGTGGTCTATATTATTTTTCATAGCTAAGTGTATACCATCATCAAATCTTAAATTACCCGAAACCTATGGAACTTGGTACGCCACGATGGGCGGCATGTATACCTTCCAATATTTCTGGAATAGAATACTTCAATTCAATATTCGTGTCTGGTTTGATTTCTAGGCAGTGGAGGAGTCACATCGGTCTCACTTAATACCCATAAGCCTTCGAAATCGCCCCAAATCAGAGATAAAGAAAATCCGTATCTATTCGTATTAATTTAAGAAGTTTGTTCCAGTAATATCTATAACATTCTAGGCACCATAAATTACATGCCACGATGGGTGACGTATACATAATTTATATTCGCCTTTATGTTAAATTACATACAAACAATGATGGAGACCATGGGATTTAATACCATATTAACTCCCTCTCCCACTTAGAATTTACTTTGAGGATTTTAATCTAGATGCATCGCCCTATGTTATTTCTTCGAAGTCAACATGCATACTATCATGGTTATAGCAACATAAAGAACACATAAAGAACACATAACATGGCAGCATACTAGCATGATTAAAGCATTAATTAAAAACATCCCTATGTCCATGTCATTCTAGCATGCGAAGGGTTAGTATCACATGGCATAACAACACAAACAAGAAACACATAATAACAATAATCAAGAATCATAATAAAGCTCATCCACTATTATGGCCCCGGAAAAATCAGCTTCGAATTCATCCTTCGTCAGAATCCAGATTTGTCCAGAAAACTTCGAGAGCCCGTTTGGAGGCCTAAACGGCCTCAGAATGCCTCGAAAAATCCCGAAAAACACCTTCGAAATCACCTCAACCAGGGTTCCCCGGGATGTGGCTAGCTCCGTCTCGTTCTGCCGTCTCCGAAAAGTGCTCATTCGCCCAAATCGGACACCGTATGCAAAAGTTACGCCCAAAACAGTGCAGCACCCCCGAAACCCTAATCGCAGCAGCGGAAGATCCTTGTTTCTTGCAGCCCCGTTGATCAAACAATTACATACTAATTGTACAGACGAACCAGCCTATTCTATTACATCAGATCATAATCTAAAACAATTACAAATTGAATTACAAGATTAAACTATCACGATCAACCCTCGTGATTTACAACAGCCACGATAAACCACGTGGAATCCAAACATAACAGAATAATTAAAACACGGCCATAATAGTAGACAACGACCTGCATCACAGAATCACTATATACATGCATATATAATCATGACATGGACTACATATCATAAATCGCAGAACCGCAACCTGGCTCTGATGCCATTGTAGGAACAATCGGACCTTGGTCCTGCGTTTTATGATACTAATTAAAAGTTCGAACAAAATATTAACCTTAATCGCTACCGCGCAAGCGATTCAAATCCACGTCTTCTACTGTATTCCTTGATTCTCCTTGGACGAAGTGTGGCCTTCGATCTCCCAAGGTGTGCCTCTCCTTCAAGCTCCGAAAACCCAAAACCCTAGCTGTCTCCTTGAGAAAAACGTATGCCTCTCTCTGACTCTAGGATTAATTCGTTTTGGTGTGTCTTTCAGCTTTAGGAGAACGAGAATATATATAGGCTACAGCAGGGATCATGGATCATTAGGTCAGGCCTTCCAATGACATTCCGGGCCAGGCCCAATGTCATTAAATATTAATTCTATCCACTAAAGAACTAATATTTGCACTACCTTTCCTAATTCCGTAAATTAATTATTTAATTCGGCTCCCATATTAATTGCTTATAAATTCCCCATGTTTAAAATATCGCATTCCATTAATTAAATTAATTTCTGACAATTAATTTAATTAATATCTTTTATCCTTGATCATCCACTCAACCTTATAATTATGCAAGAACAAATCTGCCTGCAGGACTAAAGCATAATTATCTTTATGAGCTTTCAAGAGGACATCATCACCCGAATATATTTTTCGGACACGGTTTCCTTTTATAGTCAATATCCCACTCTGTATATAATGTCATTGCCCAATACATAAATTCGTAATTTAAAATAAATTACTTAATTTATGAGTCAAGGCATGTGCATTAAATACAAGTGTCAATCACTATATCCGGATTAAGAACTTAAGCATTAATAACATCATAGAATCTTAGTTCTTTATTGTCAGAATTAAAGAAACAATTATTCTACTATTTCGATCCCGTTCAATATACACAAAGTATATAAGTATTATTCAATAGTCAAGATAAACTATTTTCAAATAATACTTCAGTCGTTCCAGTGGTTTGTCTAACACCACCTCGACTGTGAACCCTTATTATATTATATAAGGAGTCTGACAATCTAATCTTCTGCTATCCCATTTGATACTAGATTGTCTACAATATATAATATACAGACAATGTGAAAACATGCATTCAAGATCCTCAAATAATTGTTATATACTTCAAACGAATATTTCAGTATAACCCTAACACAAACGAGTCAAGAATGGAACTACAAGTTGTTTCCAATTTCAAACAACTGAAAGTGAAGCTACAAGTTGTTTTCAACTTTGAAAGAGTCTGGAATGAAGCCACAAGTTGTTTCCAACCTCAATCTAGTCAATAATGAAGCTACAAGTTGTTTTCGGGTTCAAACGAGTCAAGAATGAAACTACAAGTTGATTCCAATTTCAAACAACTGAAAATGAAGCAACAAGTTGTTTTCAACTTCAAAAGAGTCTGGAATGAAGCTACAAGTTGTTTCCAACATCAATCTTGTCAATAATGAAGCTACAAGTTGTGTTCGGGCTCAAACGAGTCAATAATGAAACTACAAGTTGATCCAATTTCAAACAACCGAAAATGAAGCTACAAGTTGCTTTCAACTTCAAACGAGTCTGGAATAAAGCTACAAGTTGATTCCAACTTCAATCGAGTCAATAATGTAGCTACAAGTTGTTTCCAAGCTCAAACGAGTCAAGAATGAAACTACAAGTTGATTCCAATTTCAAACAACAAAAAATGAAGTTACAAGTCGTTTTCAACCTCAAACGAGTCTGAATGAAGCTACAAGTTGTTTCCACGTTCAATCTAGTCAATAATGAAGCTAAAACTTATTTTCAGACTCAAAGGAGTCAAGAATGAAACTACAAGTTGATCCAATTTCAGACAACCGAAAATGAAGCTACAACTTGTTTTCAACTTCAAACGAATCAGGAATGAAGCTACAGGTTGTTTCCAACTTCAATCGAGTCAATAATGAAGCTACAAGTTGTGTTCGGTCTCAAACGAGTCAATAATGAAACTACAAGTTGATCCAATTTCAAACAACCAAAAATGAAGCTACAAGTCGTTTTCAACTTGAAATGAGTCTGGAATGAAGCTACAAGTTGTTTCCACGTTCAATCTACTCGGTAATGAAGGTACAAGTTGTATTCGGTCTCAAATGAGTTAAGAATGAAACTACAAGGTGATCCAATTTCAAACAACCGAAAATGAAGCTACAAGTTGTTTTTAACTTCAAACGAGTCTGGAATGAAGCTAAATTTGTTTTCAACTTCAAACGAGTCTAGAATGAAGCTACAAGTTGTTTCTAACTTCAAACGACTCAATAATGGAGCTACAAGTTGTTTCCAGGCTCAAACGAATCAAGAATGAAACTACAAATTGATTCCAATTTCAAACAACCGAATAAGAAGCTACAAGTTGTTTTCAACTTCAAACGAGCCTGGAATGAAGTCACAAGTTGTTTCCAACTTCAATCGAGTCAATAATGAAGCTACAAGTTGTTTCCGGGCTCAAACGAGTCAAGAATAGAACTACAAGTTGATTCCAATTTCAAACAACTGAAAATGAAGCTACAAGTTGTTTTCAACTTCGAAAGAGTCTAGAATGAAGCTACAAGTTGTTTCCAACTTCAATCTAGTCAATAATGAAGCTACAAGTTGTTTCCGGGTTCAAACGAGTCAAGAATGAAACTACAAGTTGATTCCAATTTCAAACAACTGAAAATGAAGCTACAAGTTGTTTTCAACTTCAAAAGAGTCTGGAATGAAGCTACAAGTTGTTTCCAACTTCAATCTAGTCAATAATGAAGCTACAAGTTGTGTTCGGGCTCAAACGATTCAATAATGAAACTACAAGTTGATTCAATTTCAAACAACCGAAAATAAAGCTACAAATTGCTTTCAACTTCAAACGAGTCTGGAATGAAGCCACAAGTTGTTTCCAACTTCAATCTAGTCAATAAGGAAGCCACAAGTTGTTCCGTGCTCAAACGAGTCAAGAATGGAACTACAAGTTTATTCCAATTTCAAACAACTGAAAATGAAGCTACAAGTTGTTTTCAACTTTGAAAGAGTCTGGAATGAAACCACAAGTTGTTTCCAACCTCATCTAGTCAATAATGAAGCTACAAGTTGTTTCCAGGTTCAAACGAGTCAATAATGAAACTACAAGTTCATCCAATTTCAAACAACCGAAAATGAAGCTACAAGTTGCTTTCAACTTCAAACGAGTCTGGAATGAAGCCACAAGTTGTTTCCAACTTCAATCTAGTCAATAATGAAGCTACAAGTTGTTTCCGGGCTCAAACGAGTCAAGAATGAAACTAAAAGTTGATTCCAATTTCAAACAACGAAAAATGAAGTTACAAGTCGTTTTCAACTTCAAACAAGTCTAGAATGAAGCTACAAGTTGTTTCCACGTTAAATCTAATCAATAATGAAGCTACAAGTTATTTTCAGGCTCAAAAGAGTCAAGAAAGAAACTACAAGTTGATCCAATTTCAGACAACCGAAAATGAAGCTACAAGTTGTTTTCAACTTCAAACGAGTTAGGAATGAAGCTACAGGTTGTTCCCAACTTCAATCGAGTCAATAATGAAGCTACAAGTTGTTTCCGGGCTCAAACGAGTCAATAATGAAACTACATGTTAATCCAATTTCAAACAACCGAAAATGAAGCTACAAGTTGCTTTCAACTTCAAACGAGTTTGGAATGAAGGCTCAAGTTGTTTCCAACTTCAATCTAGTCAATAATGAAGCTACAAGTTGTTTCTGGGCTCAAACGAGTCAAGAATGGAACTACAAGTTGATTCCAATTTCAAACAACTGAAAATGAAGCTACAAGTTGTTTTCAAGTTCGAAAGAGTCTAGAATGAAGCTACAAGTTGTTTCCAACTTCAATCTAGTCAATAATGAAGCTACAAGTTGTTTCCAGGTTCAAATGAGTCAATAATGAAACTACAAGTTGATTCCAATTTCAAACAACTGAAAATGAAGCTACAAGTTGTTTTCAACTTCAAAAGAGTCTGGAATGAAGCTACAAGTTGTTTCCAACTTCAATCTAGTCAATAATGAAGCTACAAGTTGTTTCCGGGTTCAAACGAGTCAAGAATGAAACTACAAGTTGATTCCAATTTCAAACAACTGAAAATGAAGCTACAAGTTGTTTTCAACTTCAAAAGAGTCTGGAATTAAGCTACAAGTTGTTTCCAACTTCAATCTAGTCAATAATGAAGCTACAAGTTGTGTTCGGGCTCAAACGAGTCAATAATGAAACTACAAGTTGATTCAATTTCAAACAACCGAAAATGAAGCTACAAATTGCTTTCAACTTCAAATGAGTATGGAATGAAGCCACAAGTTGTTTCCAACTTCAATCTAGTCAATAAGGAAGCCACAAGTTGTTCCGTGCTCAAACGAGTCAAGAATGGAACTACAAGTTTATTCCAATTTCAAACAACTGAAAATGAAGCTACAAGTTGTTTTCAACTTTGAAAGAGTCTGGAATGAAACCACAAGTTGTTTCCAACCTCATCTAGTCAATAATGAAGCTACAAGTTGTTTCCAGGTTCAAATGAGTCAATAATGAAACTACAAGTTCATCCAATTTCAAACAACCGAAAATGAAGCTACAAGTTGCTTTCAACTTCAAACGAGTCTGTAATAAACCTACAAGTTGATTCCAACTTCAATCGAGTCAATAATGAAGCTACAAGTTGTTTCCAGGCTCAAACGAGTCAAGAATGAAACTAAAAGTTGATTCCAATTTCAAACAACGAAAAATGAAGTTACAAGTCGTTTTCAACTTCAAACAAGTCTAGAATGAAGCTACAAGTAATTTCCACGTTCAATCTAATCAATAATGAAGCTACAAGTTATTTTCAGGCTCAAAAGAGTCAAGAAAGAAACTACAAGTTGATTCAATTTCAAACAACCGAAAATGAAGCTACAAGTTGTTTTCAACTTCAAACGAGTTAGGAATGAAGCTACAGGTTGTTTCCAACTTCAATCGAGTCAATAATGAAGCTACAAGTTGTTTCCGGGCTCAAACGAGTCAATAATGAAACTACATGTTAATCCAATTTCAAACAACCGAAAATGAAGCTACAAGTTGCTTTCAACTTCAAACGAGTTTGGAATGAAGGCTCAAGTTGTTTCCAACTTCAATCTAGTCAATAATGAAGCTACAAGTTGTTTCTGGGCTCAAACGAGTCAAGAATGGAACTACAAGTTGATTCCAATTTCAAACAACTGAAAATGAAGCTACAAGTTGTTTTCACCATCGAAAGAGTTTGGAATGAATCCACATGTTGTTTCCAACCTCAATCTAGTCAATAATGAAGCTACAAGTTGTTTCCAGGTTCAAACCAGTCAAGAATGAAACTACAAGTTGATTCCAATTTCAGACAACCGAAAATGAAGCTACAACTTGTTTTCAACTTCAAACGAGTCAGGAATGAAGCTACAGGTTGTTTCCAACTTCAATCGAGTCAATAATGAAGCTACAAGTTGTGTTCGGGCTCAAACGAGTCAATAATGAAACTACATGTTGATCCAATTTCAAACAATCGAAAATGAAGCTACAAGTTGCTTTCAACTTCAAACGAGTCTGGAATGAGCCACAAGTTGTTTCCAACTTCAATCTAGTCAATAATGAAGCTACAAGTTGTGTTCGGGCTCAAACGAGTCAAGAATGGAACTACAAGTTGATTCCAATTTCAAACAACTAAAAATGAAGCTACCTGTTGTTTTCAACTTTGAAAGAGTCTGGAATGAAGCCACAAGTTGTTTCCGATCTCAATCTAGTCAATAATGAAGCTACAAGTTGTTTCCGGGTTCAAACGAGTCAAGAATGAAACTACAAGTTGATTCCAATTTCAAACAACGATACATGAAGTTACAAGTCGTTTTCAACCTCAAACGAGTCTGAATGAAGCTACAAGTTGTTTCCGGGCTCAAACGAGTCAATAATGAAACTACATGTTGATCCAATTTCAAACAACCGAAAATGAAGCTACAAGTTGCTTTCAACTTCAAACGAGTCTGGAATGAAGGCTCAAGTTGTTTCCAACTTCAATCTAGTCAATAATGAAGCTACAAGTTGTTTCCGGGCTCAAACGAGTCAAGAATGGAACTACAAGTTGATTCCAATTTCAAACAACTGAAAGTGAAGCTACAAGTTGTTTTCAACTTTGAAAGAGTCTGGAATGAAGCCACAAGTTGTTTCCAACCTCAATCTAGTCAATAATGAAGCTACAAGCTGTTTTCGGATTCAAACGAGTCAAGAATGAAACTACAAGTTGATTCCAATTTCAAACAACTGAAAATGAAGCAACAAGTTGTTTTCAACTTCAAAAGAGTCTGGAATGAAGCTACAAGTTGTTTCCAACATCAATCTAGTCAATAATGAAGCTACAAGTTGTGTTCGGGCTCAAACGAGTCAATAATGAAACTACAAGTTGATCCAATTTCAAACAACCGAAAATGAAGCTACAAGTTGCTTTCAACTTCAAACGAGTCTGGAATAAAGCTACAAGTTGATTCCAACTTCAATCGAGTCAATAATGAAGCTACAAGTTGTTTCCGGCTCAAACGAGTCAAGAATGAAACTAAAAGTTGATTCCAATTTCAAACAACGAAAAATGAAGTTACAAGTCATTTTCAACTTCAAACGAGTATGGAATAAAGCTACAAGTTGTTTCCACGTTCAATCTACTCAATAATGAAGCTACAAGTTATTTTCAGGCACAAAAGAGTCAAGAATGAAACTACAAGTTGATCCAATTTCAGACAACCGAAAATGAAGCTACAAGTTGTTTTCAACTTCAAACGAGTCAGGAATGAAGCTATAGGTTGTTTCCAACTTCAATCGAGTCAATAATGAAGCTACAAGTTGTTTCCGGGCTCAAACGAGTCAAGAATGGAACTACAAGTTGATTCCAATTTCAAACAACTGAAAATGAAGCTACAAGTTGTTTTCATCTTCGAAAGAGTCTGGAATGAAGCCACAAGTTGTTTCCAACCTCAATCTAGTCAATAATGAAGCTACAAGTTGTTTTCGGGTTCAAACGAGTCAAGAATGAAACTACAAGTTGATTCCAATTTCAAACAACTGAAAATGAAGCTACAAGTTGTTTTCAATTTCAAAAGAGTCTGGAATAAAGCTACAAGTTGTTTCCAACTTCAATCTAGTCAATAATGAAGCTACAAGTTGTGTTCGGGCTCAAACGAGTCAATAATGAAACTACATGTTGATCCAATTTCAAACAACCGAAAATGAAGCTACAAGTTGCTTTCAACTTCAAACGAGTCTGGAATGAAGCCACAAGTTGTTTCCAACTTCAATCTAGTCAATAATGAAGCTACAAGTTGTTTCCGGGCTCAAAAGAGTCAAGAATGGAACTACAAGTTGATTCCAATTTCAAACAACTAAAAATGAAGCTACAAGTTGTTTGCAACTTTGAAAGAGTCTGGAATGAAACCACAAGTTGTTTCCAACCTCAATCTAGTCAATAATGAAGCTACAAGTTGTTTCCGGGTTCAAACGAGTCAAGAATGAAACTACAAGTTGATTCCAATTTCAAACAACTGAAAATGAAGCTACAAGTTGTTTTCAATTTCAAAAGAGTCTGGAATGAAGCTACAAGTTGTTTCCAACTTCAATCTAGTCAATAATGAAGCTACAAGTTGTGTTCGGGCTCAAACGAGTCAATAATGAAACTACATGTTGGTCCAATTTCAAACAACCGAAAATGAAGCTACAAGTTGCTTTCAACTTCAAACGAGTCTGGAATGAAGCCACAAGTTGTTTCCAACTTCAATCTATTCAATAATGAAGCTACAAGTTGTTTCCGGGCTCAAAAGAGTCAAGAATGGAACTACAAGTTGATTCCAATTTCAAACAACTAAAAATGAAGCTACAAGTTGTTTGCAACTTTGAAAGAGTCTGGAATGAAACAACAAGTTGTTTCCAACCTCAATCTAGTCAATAATGAAGCTACAAGTTGTTTCCAGGTTCAAACGAGTCAAGAATGAAACTACAAGTTGATTCCAATTTCAAACAACTGAAAATGAAGCTACAAGTTGTTTTCAATTTCAAAAGAGTCTGGAATGAAGCTACAAGTTGTTTCCAACTTCAATCTAGTCAATAATGAAGCTACAAGTTGTGTTCGGGCTCAAACGAGTCAATAATGAAACTACATGCTGATCCAATTTCAAACAACCGAAAATGAAGCTACAAGTTGCTTTCAACTTCAAACGAGTCTAGAATGAAGCCACAAGTTGTTTCCAACTTCAATCTAGTCAATAATGAAGCTACAAGTTGTTTCCGGGCTCAAAAGAGTCAAGAATGGAACTACAAGTTGATACCAATTTCAAACAACTAAAAATGAAGCTACAAGTTGTTTGCAACTTTGAAAGAGTCTGGAATGAAACCACAAGTTGTTTCCAACCTCAATCTAGTCAATAATGAAGCTACAAGTTGTTTCCGGGTTCAAACGAGTCAAGAATGAAACTACAAGTTGATTCCAATTTCAAACAACTGAAAATGAAGCTACAAGTTGTTTTCAATTTCAAAAGAGTCTGGAATGAAGCTACAAGTTGTTTCCAACTTCAATCTAGTCAATAATGAAGCTACAAGTTGTGTTCGGGCTCAAACGAGTCAATAATGAAACTACATGTTGATCCAATTTCAAACAACCGAAAATGAAGCTACAAGTTGCTTTCAACTTCAAACGAGTCTGGAATGAAGCCACAAGTTGTTTCCAACTTCAATCTAGTCAATAATGAAGCCACAAGTTGTTTCCGAGCTCAAACGAGTCAAGAATGGAACTACAAGTTGATTCCAATTTCAAACAACTGAAAATGAAGCTACAAGTTGTTTTCAACTTTGAAAGAGTCTAGAATGAAACCACAAGTTGTTTCCAACCTCAATCTAGTCAATAATGAAGCTACAAGTTGTTTCCGGGTTCAAACGAGTCAAGAATGAAACTACAAGTTGATTCCAATTTCAAACAACTGAAAATGAAGCTACAAGTTGTTTCCAACTTCAATCTATTCAATAATGAAGCTACAAGTTGTTTCCGGGCTCAAAAGAGTCAAGAATGGAACTACAAGTTGATTCCAATTTCAAACAACTAAAAATGAAGCTACAAGTTGTTTGCAACTTTGAAAGAGTCTGGAATGAAACAACAAGTTGTTTCCAACCTCAATCTAGTCAATAATGAAGCTACAAGTTGTTTCCAGGTTCAAACGAGTCAAGAATGAAACTACAAGTTGATTCCAATTTCAAACAACTGAAAATGAAGCTACAAGTTGTTTTCAATTTCAAAAGAGTCTGGAATGAAGCTACAAGTTGTTTCCAACTTCAATCTAGTCAATAATGAAGCTACAAGTTGTGTTCGGGCTCAAACGAGTCAATAATGAAACTACATGCTGATCCAATTTCAAACAACCGAAAATGAAGCTACAAGTTGCTTTCAACTTCAAACGAGTCTAGAATGAAGCCACAAGTTGTTTCCAACTTCAATCTAGTCAATAATGAAGCTACAAGTTGTTTCCGGGCTCAAAAGAGTCAAGAATGGAACTACAAGTTGATACCAATTTCAAACAACTAAAAATGAAGCTACAAGTTGTTTGCAACTTTGAAAGAGTCTGGAATGAAACCACAAGTTGTTTCCAACTTCAATCTAGTCAATAATGAAGCTACAAGTTGTGTTCGGGCTCAAACGAGTCAATAATGAAACTACATGCTGATCCAATTTCAAACAACCGAAAATGAAGCTACAAGTTGCTTTCAACTTCAAACGAGTCTGGAATGAAGCCACAAGTTGTTTCCAACTTCAATCTAGTCAATAATGAAGCTACAAGTTGTTTCCGGGCTCAAAAGAGTCAAGAATGGAACTACAAGTTGATTCCAATTTCAAACAACTAAAAATGAAGCTACAAGTTGTTTGCAACTTTGAAAGAGTCTGGAATGAAACCACAAGTTGTTTCCAACCTCAATCTAGTCAATAATGAAGCTACAAGTTGTTTCCGGGTTCAAACGAGTCAAGAATGAAACTACAAGTTGATTCCAATTTCAAACAACTGAAAATGAAGCTACAAGTTGTTTTCAATTTCAAAAGAGTCTGGAATGAAGCTACAAGTTGTTTCCAACTTCAATCTAGTCAATAATGAAGCTACAAGTTGTGTTCGGGCTCAAACGAGTCAATAATGAAACTACATGTTGGTCCAATTTCAAACAACCGAAAATGAAGCTATAAGTTGCTTTCAACTTCAAACGAGTCTGGAATGAAGCCACAAGTTGTTTCCAACTTCAATCTAGTCAATAATGAAGCTACAAGTTATTTCCGGGCTCAAAAGAGTCAAGAATGGAACTACAAGTTGATTCCAATTTCAAACAACTAAAAATAAAGCTACAAGTTGTTTGCAACTTTGAAAGAGTCTGGAATGAAACCACAAGTTGTTTCCAACCTCAATCTAGTCAATAATGAAGCTACAAGTTGTTTCCAGGTTCAAACGAGTCAAGAATGAAACTACAAGTTGATTCCAATTTCAAACAACTGAAAATGAAGCTACAAGTTGTTTTCAATTTCAAAAGAGTCTGGAATGAAGCTACAAGTTGTTTCCAACTTCAATCTAGTCAATAATGAAGCTACAAGTTGTGTTCGGGCTCAAACGAGTCAATAATGAAACTACATGTTGATCCAATTTCAAACAACCGAAAATGAAGCTACAAGTTGCTTTCAACTTCAAACGAGTCTGGAATGAAGCCACAAGTTGTTTCCAACTTCAATCTAGTCAATAATGAAGCTACAAGTTGCTTTCAACTTCAAACGAGTCTGGAATGAAGCCACAAGTTGTTTCCAACTTCAATCTAGTCAATAATGAAGCTACAAGTTGTTTCCGAGCTCAAACGAGTCAAGAATGGAACTACAAGTTGATTCCAATTTCAAACAACTGAAAATGAAGCTACAAGTTGTTTTCAACTTTGAAAGAGTCTAGAATGAAACCACAAGTTGTTTCCAACCTCAATCTAGTCAATAATGAAGCTACAAGTTGTTTCCGGGTTCAAACGAGTCAAGAATGAAACTACAAGTTGATTCTAATTTCAAACAACTGAAAATGAAGCTACAAGTTGTTTTCAACTTCAAAAGAGTCTGGAATGAAGCTACAAGTTGTTTCCAACTTCAATCTAGTCAATAATGAAGCTACAAGTTGTGTTCGGGCTCAAACGAGTCAATAATGAAACTACATGTTGATCCAATTTCAAACAAGCTACAAGTTGCTTTCAACTTCAAACGAGTCTGGAATGAAGCCACAAGTTGTTTCCAACTTCAATCTAGTCAATAATGAAGCTACAAGTTGTTTCCGGGTTCAAACGAGTCAAGAATGAAACTACAAGTTGATTCCAATTTCAAACAACTGAAAATGAAGCTACAAGTTGTTTTCAATTTCAAAAGAGTCTGGAATGAAGCTACAAGTTGTTTCCAACTTCAATCTAGTCAATAATGAAGCTACAAGTTGTGTTCGGGCTCAAACGAGTCAATAATGAAACTACATGTTGATCCAATTTCAAACAACCGAAAATGAAGCTACAAGTTGCTTTCAACTTCAAACGAGTCTGGAATGAAGCCACAAGTTGTTTCCAACTTCAATCTAGTCAATAATGAAGCTACAAGTTGTTTCCGGGCTCAAAAGAGTCAAGAATGGAACTACAAGTTGATTCCAATTTCAAACAACTAAAAATGAAGCTACAAGTTGTTTGCAACTTTGAAAGAGTCTGGAATGAAACCACAAGTTGTTTCCAACCTCAATCTAGTCAATAATGAAGCTACAAGTTGTTTCCGGGTTCAAACGAGTCAAGAATGAAACTACAAGTTGATTCCAATTTCAAACAACTGCAAATGAAGCTACAAGTTGTTTTCAATTTCAAAAGAGTCTGGAATGAAGCTACAAGTTGTTTCCAACTTCAATCTAGTCAATAATGAAGCTACAAGTTGTGTTCGGGCTCAAACGAGTCAATAATGAAACTACATGTTGATCCAATTTCAAACAACCGAAAATGAAGCTACAAGTTGCTTTCAACTTCAAACGAGTCTGGAATGAAGCCACAAGTTGTTTCCAACTTCAATCTAGTCAATAATGAAGATACAAGTTGTTTCCGAGCTCAAACGAGTCAAGAATGGAACTACAAGTTGATTCCAATTTCAAACAACTGAAAATGAAGCTACAAGTTGTTTTCAACTTTGAAAGAGTCTGGAATGAAACCACAAGTTGTTTCCAACCTCAATCTAGTCAATAATGAAGCTACAAGTTGTTTATGGGTTCAAACGAGTCAAGAATGAAACTACAAGTTGATTCCAATTTCAAACAACTGAAAATGAAGCTACAAGTTGTTTTCAACTTCAAAAGAGTCTGGAATGAAGCTACAAGTTGTTTCCAACTTCAATCTAGTCAATAATGAAGCTACAAGTTGTGTTCGGGCTCAAACGAGTCAATAATGAAACTACATGTTGATCCAATTTCAAACAAGCTACAAGTTGCTTTCAACTTCAAACGAGTCTGGAATGAAGCCACAAGTTGTTTCCAACTTCAATCTAGTCAATAATGAAGCTACAAGTTGTTTTCGGGCTCAAACGAGTCAAGAATGGAACTACAAGTTGATTCCAATTTCAAACAACTGAAAATGAAGCTACAAGTTGTTTTCAACTTTGAAAGAGTCTGGAATGAAACCACAAGTTGTTTCCAACCTCAATCTAGTCAATAATGAAGCTACAAGTTGTTTCCGGGTTCAAACGAGTCAAGAATGAAACTACAAGTTGATTCCAATTTCAAACAACTGAAAATGAAGCTACAAGTTGTTTTAACCTTCAAAAGAGTCTGGAATGAAGCTACAAGTTGTTTCCAACTTCAATCTAGTCAATAATGAAGCTACAAGTTGTGTTCGGGCTCAAACGAGTCAATAATGAAACTACATGTTGATCCAATTTCAAACAACCGAAAATGAAGCTACAAGTTGCTTTCAACTTCAAACGAGTCTGGAATGAAGCCACAAGTTGTTTCCAACTTCAATCTAGTCAATAATGAAGCTACAAGTTGTTTCCGGGCTCAAACGAGTCAAGAATGGAACTATAAGTTCATTCCAATTTCAAACAACTGAAAATGAAGCTACAAGTTGTTTTCAACTTCAAAAGAGTCTGGAATGAAGCTACAAGTTGTTTCCAACTTCAATCTAGTCAATAATGAAGCTACAAGTTGTGTTCGGGCTAAAACGAGTCAATAATGAAACTACATGTTGATCCAATTTAAAACAAGCTACAAGTTGCTTTCAACTTCAAACGAGTCTGGAATGAAGCCACAAGTTGTTTCCAACTTCAATCTAGTCAATAATGAAGCTACAAGTTGTTTCCGGGCTCAAACGAGTCAAGAATGGAACTACAAGTTGATTCCAATTTCAAACAACTGAAAATGAAGCTACAAGTTGTTTTCAACTTTGAAACAGTCTGGAATGAAACCACAAGTTGTTTCCAACCTCAATCTAGTCAATAATGAAGCTACAAGTTGTTTCCGGGTTCAAACGAGTCAAGAATGAAACTACAAGTTGATTCCAATTTCAAACAACTGAAAATGAAGCTACAAGTTGTTTTCAACTTCAAAAGAGTGTGGAATGAAGCTACAAGTTGTTTCCAACTTCAATCTAGTCAATAATGAAGCTACAAGTTGTGTTCGGGCTCAAACGAGTCAATAATGAAACTACATGTTGATCCAATTTCAAACAACCGAAAATGAAGCTACAAGTTGCTTTCAACTTCAAACGAGTCTGGAATGAAACCACAAGTTGTTTCCAACCTCAATCTAGTCAATAATGAAGCTACAAGTTGTTTCCGGGTTCAAACGAGTCAAGAATGAAACTTCAAGTTGATTCCAATTTCAAACAACTGAAAATGAAGCTACAAGTTGTTTTCAACTTCAAAAGAGTCTGGATTGAAGCTACAAGTTGTTTTCAACTTTGAAAGAGTCTAGAATGAAACCACAAGTTGTTTCCAACCTCATCTAGTCAATAATGAAGCTACAAGTTGTTTCCAGGTTCAAATGAGTCAATAATGAAACTACAAGTTCATCCAATTTCAAACAACCGAAAATGAAGCTACAAGTTGCTTTCAACTTCAAACGAGTCTGTAATAAACCTACAAGTTGATTCCAACTTCAATCGAGTCAATAATGAAGCTACAAGTTGTTTCCAGGCTCAAACGAGTCAAGAATGAAACTAAAAGTTGATTCCAATTTCAAACAACGAAAAATGAAGTTACAAGTCGTTTTCAACTTCAAACAAGTCTAGAATGAAGCTACAAGTAATTTCCACGTTCAATCTAATCAATAATGAAGCTACAAGTTATTTTCAGGCTCAAAAGAGTCAAGAAAGAAACTACAAGTTGATCCAATTTCAGACAACCGAAAATGAAGCTACAAGTTGTTTTCAACTTCAAACGAGTTAGGAATGAAGCTACAGGTTGTTTCCAACTTCAATCGAGTCAATAATGAAGCTACAAGTTGTTTCCGGGCTCAAACGAGTCAATAATGAAACTACATGTTAATCCAATTTCAAACAACTGAAAATGAAGCTACAAGTTGCTTTCAACTTCAAACGAGTTTGGAATGAAGGCTCAAGTTGTTTCCAACTTCAATCTAGTCAATAATGAAGCTACAAGTTGTTTCTGGGCTCAAACGAGTCAAGAATGGAACTACAAGTTGATTCCAATTTCAAACAACTGAAAATGAAGCTACAAGTTGTTTTCACCTTCGAAAGAGTTTGGAATGAATCCAAATGTTGTTTCCAACCTCAATCTAGTCAATAATGAAGCTACAAGTTGTTTCCAGGTTCAAACCAGTTAAGAATGAAACTACAAGTTGATTCCAATTTCAGACAACCGAAAATGAAGCTACAACTTGTTTTCAACTTCAAACGAGTCAGGAATGAAGCTACAGGTTGTTTCCAACTTCAATCGAGTCAATAATGAAGCTACAAGTTGTGTTCGGGCTCAAACGAGTCAATAATGAAACTACATGTTGATCCAATTTCAAACAATCGAAAATGAAGCTACAAGTTGCTTTCAACTTCAAACGAGTCTGGAATGAGCCACATGTTGTTTCCAACTTCAATCTTGTCAATAATGAAGCTACAAGTTGTGTTCGGGCTCAAACGAGTCAAGAATGGAACTACAAGTTGATTCCAATTTCAAACAACTAAAAATGAAGCTACCTGTTGTTTTCAACTTTGAAAGAGTCTGGAATGAAGCCACAAGTTGTTTCCGATCTCAATCTAGTCAATAATGAAGCTACAAGTTGTTTCCGGGTTCAAACGAGTCAAGAATGAAACTACAAGTTGATTCCAATTTCAAACAACGATAAATGAAGTTACAAGTCGTTTTCAACCTCAAACGAGTCTGAATGAAGCTACAAGTTGTTTCCGGGCTCAAACGAGTCAATAATGAAACTACATGTTGATCCAATTTCAAACAACCGAAAATAAAGCTACAAGTTGCTTTCAACTTCAAACGAGTCTGGAATGAAGGCTCAAGTTGTTTCCAACTTCAATCTAGTCAATAATGAAGCTACAAGTTGTTTCCGGGCTCAAACGAGTCAAGAATGGAACTACAAGTTGATTCCAATTTCAAACAACTGAAAGTGAAGCTACAAGTTGTTTTCAACTTTGAAAGAGTCTGGAATGAAGCCAAAAGTTGTTTCCAACCTCAATCTAGTCAATAATGAAGCTACAAGCTGTTTTCGGGTTCAAACGAGTCAAGAATGAAACTACAAGTTGATTCCAATTTCAAACAACTGAAAATGAAGCAACAAGTTGTTTTCAACTTCAAAAGAGTCTGGAATGAAGCTACAAGTTGTTTCCAACATCAATCTAGTCAATAATGAAGCTACAAGTTGTGTTCGGGCTCAAACGAGTCAATAATGAAACTACAAGTTGATCCAATTTCAAACAACCGAAAATGAAGCTACAAGTTGCTTTCAACTTCAAACGAGTCTGGAATAAAGCTACAAGTTGATTCCAACTTCAATCGAGTCAATAATGAAGCTACAAGTTGTTTCCGGCTCAAACGAGTCAAGAATGAAACTAAAAGTTGATTCCAATTTCAAACAACGAAAAATGAAGTTACAAGTCATTTTCAACTTCAAACGAGTATGGAATAAAGCTACAAGTTGTTTCCACGTTCAATCTACTCAATAATGAAGCTACAAGTTATTTTCAGGCACAAAAGAGTCAAGAATGAAACTACAAGTTGATCCAATTTCAGACAACCGAAAATGAAGCTACAAGTTGTTTTCAACTTCAAACGAGTCAGGAATGAAGCTATAGGTTGTTTCCAACTTCAATCGAGTCAATAATGAAGCTACAAGTTGTTTCCGGGCTCAAACGAGTCAATAATGAAACTACATGTTGATCCAATTTCAAACAACCGAAAATGAAGCTACAAGTTGCTTTGAACTTCAAACGAGTCTGGAATGAAGCCTCAAGTTGTTTCCAACTTCAATCTAGTCAATAATGAAGCTACAAGTTGTTTCCGGGCTCAAACGAGTCAAGAATGGAACTACAAGTTGATTCCAATTTCAAACAACTGAAAATGAAGCTACAAGTTGTTTTCATCTTCGAAAGAGTCTGGAATGAAGCCACAAGTTGTTTCCAACCTCAATCTAGTCAATAATGAAGCTACAAGTTGTTTTCGGGTTCAAACGAGTCAAGAATGAAACTACAAGTTGATTCCAATTTCAAACAACTGAAAATGAAGCTACAAGTTGTTTTCAATTTCAAAAGAGTCTGGAATAAAGCTACAAGTTGTTTCCAACTTCAATCTAGTCAATAATGAAGCTACAAGTTGTGTTCGGGCTCAAACGAGTCAATAATGAAACTACATGTTGATCCAATTTCAAACAACCGAAAATGAAGCTACAAGTTGCTTTCAACTTCAAACGAGTCTGGAATGAAGCCACAAGTTGTTTCCAACTTCAATCTAGTCAATAATGAAGCTACAAGTTGTTTCCGGGCTCAAAAGAGTCAAGAATGGAACTACAAGTTGATTCCAATTTCAAACAACTAAAAATGAAGCTACAAGTTGTTTGCAACTTTGAAAGAGTCTGGAATGAAACCACAAGTTGTTTCCAACCTCAATCTAGTCAATAATGAAGCTACAAGTTGTTTCCGGGTTCAAACGAGTCAAGAATGAAACTACAAGTTGATTCCAATTTCAAACAACTGAAAATGAAGCTACAAGTTGTTTTCAATTTCAAAAGAGTCTGGAATGAAGCTACAAGTTGTTTCCAACTTCAATCTAGTCAATAATGAAGCTACAAGTTGTGTTCGGGCTCAAACGAGTCAATAATGAAACTACATGTTGGTCCAATTTCAAACAACCGAAAATGAAGCTACAAGTTGCTTTCAACTTCAAACGAGTCTGGAATGAAGCCACAAGTTGTTTCCAACTTCAATCTAGTCAATAATGAAGCTACAAGTTGTTTCCGGGCTCAAAAGAGTCAAGAATGGAACTACAAGTTGATTGCAATTTCAAACAACTAAAAATGAAGCTACAAGTTGTTTGCAACTTTGAAAGAGTCTGGAATGAAACCACAAGTTGTTTCCAACCTCAATCTAGTCAATAATGAAGCTACAAGTTGTTTCCAGGTTCAAACGAGTCAAGAATGAAACTACAAGTTGATTCCAATTTCAAACAACTGAAAATGAAGCTACAAGTTGTTTTCAATTTCAAAAGAGTCTGGAATGAAGCTACAAGTTGTTTCCAACTTCAATCTAGTCAATAATGAAGCTACAAGTTGTGTTCGGGCTCAAACGAGTCAATAATGAAACTACATGCTGATCCAATTTCAAACAACCGAAAATGAAGCTACAAGTTGCTTTCAACTTCAAACGAGTCTGAAATGAAGCCACAAGTTGTTTCCAACTTCAATCTAGTCAATAATGAAGCTACAAGTTGTTTCCGGGCTCAAAAGAGTCAACAATGGAACTACAAGTTGATACCAATTTCAAACAACTAAAAATGAAGCTACAAGTTGTTTGCAACTTTGAAAGAGTCTGGAATGAAACCACAAGTTGTTTCCAACCTCAATCTAGTCAATAATGAAGCTACAAGTTGTTTCCGGGTTCAAACGAGTCAAGAATGAAACTACAAGTTGATTCCAATTTCAAACAACTGAAAATGAAGCTACAAGTTGTTTTCAATTTCAAAAGAGTCTGGAATGAAGCTACAAGTTGTTTCCAACTTCAATCTAGTCAATAATGAAGCTACAAGTTGTGTTCGGGCTCAAACGAGTCAATAATGAAACTACATGTTGATCCAATTTCAAACAATCGAAAATGAAGCTACAAGTTGCTTTCAACTTCAAACGAGTCTGGAATGAAGCCACAAGTTGTTTCCAACTTCAATCTAGTCAATAATGAAGCTACAAGTTGTTTCCGAGCTCAAACGAGTCAAGAATGGAACTACAAGTTGATTCCAATTTCAAACAACTGAAAATGAAGCTACAAGTTGTTTTCAACTTTGAAAGAGTCTAGAATGAAACCACAAGTTGTTTCCAACCTCAATCTAGTCAATAATGAAGCTACAAGTTGTTTCCGGGTTCAAACGAGGCAAGAATGAAACTACAAGTTGATTCCAATTTCAAACAACTGAAAATGAAGCTACAAGTTGTTTTCAACTTCAAAAGAGTCTGGAATGAAGCTACAAGTTGTTTCCAACATCAATCTAGTCAATAATGAAGCTACAAGTTGTGTTCGGGCTCAAACGAGTCAATAATGAAACTACATGTTGATCCAATTTCAAACAAGCTACAAGTTGCTTTCAACTTCAAACGAGTCTGGAATGAAGCCACAAGTTGTTTCCAACTTCAATCTAGTCAATAATGAAGCTACAAGTTGTTTCCGGGTTCAAACGAGTCAAGAATGAAACTACAAGTTGATTCCAATTTCAAACAACTGAAAATGAAGCTACAAGTTGTTTTCAATTTCAAAAGAGTCTGGAATGAAGCTACAAGTTGTTTCCAACTTCAATCTAGTCAATAATGAAGCTACAAGTTGTGTTCGGGCTCAAACGAGTCAATAATGAAACTACATGTTGATCCAATTTCAAACAACCGAAAATGAAGCTACAAGTTGCTTTCAACTTCAAACGAGTCTGGAATGAAGCCACAAGTTGTTTCCAACTTCAATCTAGTCAATAATGAAGCTACAAGTTGTTTCCGGGCTCAAAAGAGTCAAGAATGGAACTACAAGTTGATTCCAATTTCAAACAACTAAAAATGAAGCTACAAGTTGTTTGCAACTTTGAAAGAGTCTGGAATGAAACCACAAGTTGTTTCCAACCTCAATCTAGTCAATAATGAAGCTACAAGTTGTTTCCGGGTTCAAACGAGTCAAGAATGAAACTACAAGTTGATTCCAATTTCAAACAACTGAAAATGAAGCTACAAGTTGTTTTCAATTTCAAAAGAGTCTGGAATGAAGCTACAAGTTGTTTCCAACTTCAATCTAGTCAATAATGAAGCTACAAGTTGTGTTCGGGCTCAAACGAGTGAATAATGAAACTACATGTTGATCCAATTTCAAACAACCGAAAATGAAGCTACAAGTTGCTTTCAACTTCAAACGAGTCTGGAATGAAGCCACAAGTTGTTTCCAACTTCAATCTAGTCAATAATGAAGATACAAGTTGTTTCCGAGCTCAAACGAGTCAAGAATGGAACTACAAGTTGATTCCAATTTCAAACAACTGAAAATGAAGCTACAAGTTGTTTTCAACTTTGAAAGAGTCTGGAATGAAACCACAAGTTGTTTCCAACCTCAATCTAGTCAATAATGAAGCTACAAGTTGTTTCCGGGTTCAAACGAGTCAAGAATGAAACTACAAGTTGATTCCAATTTCAAACAACTGAAAATGAAGCTACAAGTTGTTTTCAACTTCAAAAGAGTCTGGAATGAAGCTACAAGTTGTTTCCAACTTCAATCTAGTCAATAATGAAGCTACAAGTTGTGTTCGGGCTCAAACGAGTCAATAATGAAACTACATGTTGATCCAATTTCAAACAAGCTACAAGTTGCTTTCAACTTCAAACGAGTCTGGAATGAAGCCACAAGTTGTTTCCAACTTCAATCTAGTCAATAATGAAGCTACAAGTTGTTTCCGGGCTCAAACGAGTCAAGAATGGAACTACAAGTTGATTCCAATTTCAAACAACTGAAAATGAAGCTACAAGTTGTTTTCAACTTTGAAAGAGTCTGGAATGAAACCACAAGTTGTTTCCAACCTCAATCTAGTCAATAATGAAGCTACAAGTTGTTTCCGGGTTCAAACGAGTCAAGAATGAAACTACAAGTTGATTCCAATTTCAAACAACTGAAAATGAAGCTACAAGTTGTTTTAACCTTCAAAAGAGTCTGGAATGAAGCTACAAGTTGTTTCCAACTTCAATCTAGTCAATAATGAAGCTACAAGTTGTGTTCGGGCTCAAACGAGTCAATAATGAAACTACATGTTGATCCAATTTCAAACAACCGAAAATGAAGCTACAAGTTGCTTTCAACTTCAAACGAGTCTGGAATGAAGCCACAAGTTGTTTCCAACTTCAATCTAGTCAATAATGAAGCTACAAGTTGTTTCCGGGCTCAAACGAGTCAAGAATGGAACTACAAGTTCATTCCAATTTCAAACAACTGAAAATGAAGCTACAAGTTGTTTTCAACTTCAAAAGAGTCTGGAATGAAGCTACAAGTTGTTTCCAACTTTAATCTAGTCAATAATGAAGCTACAAGTTGTGTTCGGGCTCAAACGAGTCAATAATGAAACTACATGTTGATCCAATTTAAAACAAGCTACAAGTTGCTTTCAACTTCAAACGAGTCTGGAATGAAGCCACAAGTTGTTTCCAACTTCAATCTAGTCAATAATGAAGCTACAAGTTGTTTCCGGGCTCAAACGAGTCAAGAATGGAACTACAAGTTGATTCCAATTTCAAACAACTGAAAATGAAGCTACAAGTTGTTTTCAACTTTGAAACAGTCTGGAATGAAACCCCAAGTTGTTTCCAACCTCAATCTAGTCAATAATGAAGCTACAAGTTGTTTCCGGGTTCAAACGAGTCAAGAATGAAACTACAAGTTGATTCCAATTTCAAACAACTGAAAATGAAGCTACAAGTTGTTTTCAACTTCAAAAGAGTGTGGAATGAAGCTACAAGTTGTTTCCAACTTCAATCTAGTCAATAATGAAGCTACAAGTTGTGTTCGGGCTCAAACGAGTCAATAATGAAACTACATGTTGATCCAATTTCAAACAACCGAAAATGAAGCTACAAGTTGCTTTCAACTTCAAACGAGTCTGGAATGAAACCACAAGTTGTTTCCAACCTCAATCTAGTCAATAATGAAGCTACAAGTTGTTTCCGGGTTCAAACGAGTCAAGAATGAAACTTCAAGTTGATTCCAATTTCAAACAACTGAAAATGAAGCTACAAGTTGTTTTCAACTTCAAAAGAGTCTGGAATGAAGCTACAAGTTGTTTCCAACTTCAATCTAGTCAATAATGAAGCTACAAGTTGTGTTCGGGCTCAAACGAGTCAATAATGAAACTACATGTTGATCCAATTTAAAACAACCTACAAGTTGCTTTCAACTTCAAACGAGTCTGGAAGGAAGCCACAAGTTGTTTCCAACTTCAATCTAGTCAATAATGAAGCTACAAGTTGTTTCCGGGCTCAAAAGAGTCAAGAATGGAACTACAAGTTGATTCCAATTTCAAACAACTAAAAATGAAGCTACAAGTTGTTTGCAACTTTGAAAGAGTCTGGAATGAAACCACAAGTTGTTTCCAACCTCAATCTAGTCAATAATGAAGCTACAAGTTGTTTCCAGGTTCAAACGAGTCAAGAATGAAACTACAAGTTGATTCCAATTTCAAACAACTGAAAATGAAGCTACAAGTTGTTTTCAATTTCAAAAGAGTCTGGAATGAAGCTACAAGTTGTTTCCAACTTCAATCTAGTCAATAATGAAGCTACAAGTTGTGTTCGGGCTCAAACGAGTCAATAATGAAACTACATGTTGATCCAATTTCAAACAACCGAAAATGAAGCTACAAGTTGCTTTCAACTTCAAACGAGTCTGAAATGAAGCCACAAGTTGTTTCCAACTTCAATCTAGTCAATAAAGAAGCTACAAGTTGTTTCCGGGCTCAAAAGAGTCAACAATGGAACTACAAGTTGATACCAATTTCAAACAACTAAAAATGAAGCTACAAGTTGTTTGCAACTTTGAAAGAGTCTGGAATGAAACCACAAGTTGTTTCCAACCTCAATCTAGTCAATAATGAAGCTACAAGTTGTTTCCGGGTTCAAACGAGTCAAGAATGAAACTACAAGTTGATTCCAATTTCAAACAACTGAAAATGAAGCTACAAGTTGTTTTCAATTTCAAAAGAGTCTGGAATGAAGCTACAAGTTGTTTCCAACTTCAATCTAGTCAATAATGAAGCTACAAGTTGTGTTCGGGCTCAAAGAGTCAATAATGAAACTACATGTTGATCCAATTTCAAACAACCGAAAATGAAGCTACAAGTTGCTTTCAACTTCAAACGAGTCTGGAATGAAGCCACAAGTTGTTTCCAACTTCAATCTAGTCAATAATGAAGCTACAAGTTGTTTCCGAGCTCAAACGAGTCAAGAATGGAACTACAAGTTGATTCCAATTTCAAACAACTGAAAATGAAGCTACAAGTTGTTTTCAACTTTGAAAGAGTCTAGAATGAAACCACAAGTTGTTTCCAACCTCAATCTAGTCAATAATGAAGCTACAAGTTGTTTCCGGGTTCAAACGAGTCAAGAATGAAACTACAAGTTGATTCCAATTTCAAACAACTGAAAATGAAGCTACAAGTTGTTTTCAACTTCAAAAGAGTCTGGAATGAAGCTACAAGTTGTTTCCAACTTCAATCTAGTCAATAATGAAGCTACAAGTTGTGTTCGGGCTCAAACGAGTCAATAATGAAACTACATGTTGATCCAATTTCAAACAAGCTACAAGTTGCTTTCAACTTCAAACGAGTCTGGAATGAAGCCACAAGTTGTTTCCAACTTCAATCTAGTCAATAATGAAGCTACAAGTTGTTTCCGGGTTCAAACGAGTCAAGAATGAAACTACAAGTTGATTCCAATTTCAAACAACTGAAAATGAAGCTACAAGTTGTTTTCAATTTCAAAAGAGTCTGGAATGAAGCTACAAGTTGTTTTCAACTTCAATCTAGTCAATAATGAAGCTACAAGTTGTGTTCGGGCTCAAACGAGTCAATAATGAAACTACATGTTGATCCAATTTCAAACAACCGAAAATGAAGCTACAAGTTGCTTTCAACTTCAAACGAGTCTGGAATGAAGCCACAAGTTGTTTCCAACTTCAATCTAGTCAATAATGAAGCTACAAGTTGTTTCCGGGCTCAAAAGAGTCAAGAATGGAACTACAAGTTGATTCCAATTTCAAACAACTAAAAATGAAGCTACAAGTTGTTTGCAACTTTGAAAGAGTCTGGAATGAAACCACAAGTTGTTTCCAACCTCAATCTAGTCAATAATGAAGCTACAAGTTGTTTCTGGGTTCAAACGAGTCAAGAATGAAACTACAAGTTGATTCCAATTTCAAACAACTGAAAATGAAGCTACAAGTTGTTTTCAATTTCAAAAGAGTCTGGAATGAAGCTACAAGTTGTTTCCAACTTCAATCTAGTCAATAATGAAGCTACAAGTTGTGTTCGGGCTCAAACGAGTCAATAATGAAACTACATGTTGATCCAATTTCAAACAACCGAAAATGAAGCTACAAGTTGCTTTCAACTTCAAACGAGTCTGGAATGAAGCCACAAGTTGTTTCCAACTTCAATCTAGTCAATAATGAAGATACAAGTTGTTTCCGAGCTCAAACGAGTCAAGAATGGAACTACAAGTTGATTCCAATTTCAAACAACTGAAAATGAAGCTACAAGTTGTTTTCAACTTTGAAAGAGTCTGGAATGAAACCACAAGTTGTTTCCAACCTCAATCTAGTCAATAATGAAGCTACAAGTTGTGTTCGGGCTCAAACGAGTCAATAATGAAACTACATGTTGATCCAATTTAAAACAACCTACAAGTTGCTTTCAACTTCAAACGAGTCTGGAAGGAAGCCACAAGTTGTTTCCAACTTCAATCTAGTCAATAATGAAGCTACAAGTTGTTTCCGGGCTCAAAAGAGTCAAGAATGGAACTACAAGTTGATTCCAATTTCAAACAACTAAAAATGAAGCTACAAGTTGTTTGCAACTTTGAAAGAGTCTGGAATGAAACCACAAGTTGTTTCCAACCTCAATCTAGTCAATAATGAAGCTACAAGTTGTTTCCAGGTTCAAACGAGTCAAGAATGAAACTACAAGTTGATTCCAATTTCAAACAACTGAAAATGAAGCTACAAGTTGTTTTCAATTTCAAAAGAGTCTGGAATGAAGCTACAAGTTGTTTCCAACTTCAATCTAGTCAATAATGAAGCTACAAGTTGTGTTCGGGCTCAAACGAGTCAATAATGAAACTACATGTTGATCCAATTTCAAACAACCGAAAATGAAGCTACAAGTTGCTTTCAACTTCAAACGAGTCTGAAATGAAGCCACAAGTTGTTTCCAACTTCAATCTAGTCAATAAAGAAGCTACAAGTTGTTTCCGGGCTCAAAAGAGTCAACAATGGAACTACAAGTTGATACCAATTTCAAACAACTAAAAATGAAGCTACAAGTTGTTTGCAACTTTGAAAGAGTCTGGAATGAAACCACAAGTTGTTTCCAACCTCAATCTAGTCAATAATGAAGCTACAAGTTGTTTCCGGGTTCAAACGAGTCAAGAATGAAACTACAAGTTGATTCCAATTTCAAACAACTGAAAATGAAGCTACAAGTTGTTTTCAATTTCAAAAGAGTCTGGAATGAAGCTACAAGTTGTTTCCAACTTCAATCTAGTCAATAATGAAGCTACAAGTTGTGTTCGGGCTCAAAGAGTCAATAATGAAACTACATGTTGATCCAATTTCAAACAACCGAAAATGAAGCTACAAGTTGCTTTCAACTTCAAACGAGTCTGGAATGAAGCCACAAGTTGTTTCCAACTTCAATCTAGTCAATAATGAAGCTACAAGTTGTTTCCGAGCTCAAACGAGTCAAGAATGGAACTACAAGTTGATTCCAATTTCAAACAACTGAAAATGAAGCTACAAGTTGTTTTCAACTTTGAAAGAGTCTAGAATGAAACCACAAGTTGTTTCCAACCTCAATCTAGTCAATAATGAAGCTACAAGTTGTTTCCGGGTTCAAACGAGTCAAGAATGAAACTACAAGTTGATTCCAATTTCAAACAACTGAAAATGAAGCTACAAGTTGTTTTCAACTTCAAAAGAGTCTGGAATGAAGCTACAAGTTGTTTCCAACTTCAATCTAGTCAATAATGAAGCTACAAGTTGTGTTCGGGCTCAAACGAGTCAATAATGAAACTACATGTTGATCCAATTTCAAACAAGCTACAAGTTGCTTTCAACTTCAAACGAGTCTGGAATGAAGCCACAAGTTGTTTCCAACTTCAATCTAGTCAATAATGAAGCTACAAGTTGTTTCCGGGTTCAAACGAGTCAAGAATGAAACTACAAGTTGATTCCAATTTCAAACAACTGAAAATGAAGCTACAAGTTGTTTTCAATTTCAAAAGAGTCTGGAATGAAGCTACAAGTTGTTTTCAACTTCAATCTAGTCAATAATGAAGCTACAAGTTGTGTTCGGGCTCAAACGAGTCAATAATGAAACTACATGTTGATCCAATTTCAAACAACCGAAAATGAAGCTACAAGTTGCTTTCAACTTCAAACGAGTCTGGAATGAAGCCACAAGTTGTTTCCAACTTCAATCTAGTCAATAATGAAGCTACAAGTTGTTTCCGGGCTCAAAAGAGTCAAGAATGGAACTACAAGTTGATTCCAATTTCAAACAACTAAAAATGAAGCTACAAGTTGTTTGCAACTTTGAAAGAGTCTGGAATGAAACCACAAGTTGTTTCCAACCTCAATCTAGTCAATAATGAAGCTACAAGTTGTTTCTGGGTTCAAACGAGTCAAGAATGAAACTACAAGTTGATTCCAATTTCAAACAACTGAAAATGAAGCTACAAGTTGTTTTCAATTTCAAAAGAGTCTGGAATGAAGCTACAAGTTGTTTCCAACTTCAATCTAGTCAATAATGAAGCTACAAGTTGTGTTCGGGCTCAAACGAGTCAATAATGAAACTACATGTTGATCCAATTTCAAACAACCGAAAATGAAGCTACAAGTTGCTTTCAACTTCAAACGAGTCTGGAATGAAGCCACAAGTTGTTTCCAACTTCAATCTAGTCAATAATGAAGATACAAGTTGTTTCCGAGCTCAAACGAGTCAAGAATGGAACTACAAGTTGATTCCAATTTCAAACAACTGAAAATGAAGCTACAAGTTGTTTTCAACTTTGAAAGAGTCTGGAATGAAACCACAAGTTGTTTCCAACCTCAATCTAGTCAATAATGAAGCTACAAGTTGTTTCCGGGTTCAAACGAGTCAAGAATGAAACTACAAGTTGATTCCAATTTCAAACAACTGAAAATGAAGCTACAAGTTGTTTTCAACTTCAAAAGAGTCTGGAATGAAGCTACAAGTTGTTTCCAACTTCAATCTAGTCAATAATGAAGCTACAAGTTGTGTTCGGGCTCAAACGAGTCAATAATGAAACTACATGTTGATCCAATTTCAAACAAGCTACAAGTTGCTTTCAACTTCAAACGAGTCTGGAATGAAGCCACAAGTTGTTTCCAACTTCAATTTAGTCAATAATGAAGCTACAAGTTGTTTTCGGGCTCAAACGAGTCAAGAATGGAACTACAAGTTGATTCCAATTTCAAACAACTGAAAATGAAGCTACAAGTTGTTTTCAACTTTGAAAGAGTCTGGAATGAAACCACAAGTTGTTTCCAACCTCAATCTAGTCAATAATGAAGCTACAAGTTGTTTCCGGGTTCAAACGAGTCAAGAATGAAACTACAAGTTGATTCCAATTTCAAACAACTGAAAATGAAGCTACAAGTTGTTTTAACCTTCAAAAGAGTCTGGAATGAAGCTACAAGTTGTTTCCAACTTCAATCTAGTCAATAATGAAGCTACAAGTTGTGTTCGGGCTCAAACGAGTCAATAATGAAACTACATGTTGATCCAATTTCAAACAACCGAAAATGAAGCTACAAGTTGCTTTCAACTTCAAACGAGTCTGGAATGAAGCCACAAGTTGTTTCCAACTTCAATCTAGTCAATAATGAAGCTACAAGTTGTTTCCGGGCTCAAACGAGTCAAGAATGGAACTACAAGTTCATTCCAATTTCAAACAACTGAAAATGAAGCTACAAGTTGTTTTCAACTTCAAAAGAGTCTGGAATGAAGCTACAAGTTGTTTCCAACTTCAATCTAGTCAATAATGAAGCTACAAGTTGTGTTCGGGCTCAAACGAGTCAATAATGAAACTACATGTTGATCCAATTTAAAACAAGCTACAAGTTGCTTTCAACTTCAAACGAGTCTGGAATGAAGCCACAAGTTGTTTCCAACTTCAATCTAGTCAATAATGAAGCTACAAGTTGTTTCCAGGCTCAAACGAGTCAAGAATGGAACTACAAGTTGATTCCAATTTCAAACAACTGAAAATGAAGCTACAAGTTGTTTTCAACTTTGAAACAGTCTGGAATGAAACCCCAAGTTGTTTCCAACCTCAATCTAGTCAATAATGAAGCTACAAGTTGTTTCCGGGTTCAAACGAGTCAAGAATGAAACTACAAGTTGATTCCAATTTCAAACAACTGAAAATGAAGCTACAAGTTGTTTTCAACTTCAAAAGAGTGTGGAATTAAGCTACAAGTTGTTTCCAACTTCAATCTAGTCAATAATGAAGCTACAAGTTGTGTTCGGGCTCAAACGAGTCAATAATGAAACTACATGTTGATCCAATTTCAAACAACCGAAAATGAAGCTACAAGTTGCTTTCAACTTCAAACGAGTCTGGAATGAAACCACAAGTTGTTTCCAACCTCAATCTAGTCAATAATGAAGCTACAAGTTGTTTCCGGGTTCAAACAAGTCAAGAATGAAACTTCAAGTTGATTCCAATTTCAAACAACTGAAAATGAAGCTACAAGTTGTTTTCAACTTCAAAAGAGTCTGGAATGAAGCTACAAGTTGTTTCCAACTTCAATCTAGTCAATAATGAAGCTACAAGTTGTGTTCGGGCTCAAACGAGTCAATAATGAAACTACATGTTGATCCAATTTAAAACAAGCTACAAGTTGCTTTCAACTTCAAACGAGTCTGGAATGAAGCCACAAGTTGTTTCCAACTTCAATCTAGTCAATAATGAAGCTACAAGTTGTTTCCGGGCTCAAACGAGTCAAGAATGGAACTACAAGTTGATTCCAATTTCAAACAACTGAAAATGAATCTACAAGTTGTTTTCAACTTTGAAAGAGTCTGGAATGAAACCACAAGTTGTTTCCAACCTCAATCTAGTCAATAATGAAGCTACAAGTTGTTTCCGGGTTCAAACGAGTCAAGAATGAAACTACAAGTTGATTCCAATTTCAAACAACTGAAAATGAAGCTACAAGTTGTTTTAACCTTCAAAAGAGTCTGGAATGAAGCTACAAGTTGTTTCCAACTTCAATCTAGTCAATAATGAAGCTACAAGTTGTGTTCGGGCTCAAACGAGTCAATAATGAAACTACATGTTGATCCAATTTCAAACAACCAAAAATGAAGCTACAAGTTGCTTTCAACTTCAAACGAGTCTGGAATGAAGCCACAAGTTGTTTCCAACTTCAATCTAGTCAATAATGAAGCTACAAGTTGTTTCCGGGCTCAAACGAGTCAAGAATGGAACTACAAGTTGATTCCAATTTCAAACAACTGAAAATGAAGCTACAAGTTGTTTTCAACTTCAAAAGAGTCTGGAATGAAGCTACAAGTTGTTTCCAACTTCAATCTAGTCAATAATGAAGCTACAAGTTGTGTTCGGGCTCAAACGAGTCAATAATGAAACTACATGTTGATCCAATTTAAAACAAGCTACAAGTTGCTTTCAACTTCAAACGAGTCTGGAATGAAGCCACAAGTTGTTTCCAACTTCAATCTAGTCAATAATGAAGCTACAAGTTGTTTCCGGGCTCAAACGAGTCAAGAATGGAACTACAAGTTGATTCCAATTTCAAACAACTGAAAATGAAGCTACAAGTTGTTTTCAACTTTGAAAGAGTCTGGAATGAAACCACAAGTTGTTTCCAACCTCAATCTAGTCAATAATGAAGCTACAAGTTGTTTCCGGGTTCAAACGAGTCAAGAATGAAACTACAAGTTGATTCCAATTTCAAACAACTGAAAATGAAGCTACAAGATGTTTTCAACTTCAAAAGAGTCTGGAATGAAGCTACAAGTTGTTTCCAACTTCAATCTAGTCAATAATGAAGCTACAAGTTGTGTTCGGGCTCAAACGAGTCAATAATGAAACTACATGTTGATCCAATTTCAAACAAGCTACAAGTTGCTTTCAACTTCAAACGAGTCTGGAATGAAGCCACAAGTTGTTTCCAACTTCAATCTAGTCAATAATGAAGCTACAAGTTGTTTCCGGGCTCAAACGAGTCAAGAATGGAACTACAAGTTGATTCCAATTTCAAACAACTGAAAATGAAGCTACAAGTTGTTTTCAACTTTGAAAGAGTCTGGAATGAAACCACAAGTTGTTTCCAACCTCAATCTAGTCAATAATGAAGCTACAAGTTGTTTCCGGGTTCAAACGAGTCAAGAATGAAACTACAAGTTGATTCCAATTTCAAACAACTGAAAATGAAGCTACAAGTTGTTTTAACCTTCAAAAGAGTCTGGAATGAAGCTACAAGTTGTTTCCAACTTCAATCTAGTCAATAATGAAGCTACAAGTTGTGTTCGGGCTCAAACGAGTCAATAATGAAACTACATGTTGATCCAATTTCAAACAACCGAAAATGAAGCTACAAGTTGCTTTCAACTTCAAACGAGTCTGGAATGAAGCCACAAGTTGTTTCCAACTTCAATCTAGTCAATAATGAAGCTACAAGTTGTTTCCGGGCTCAAACGAGTCAAGAATGGAACTACAAGTTCATTCCAATTTCAAACAACTGAAAATGAAGCTACAAGTTGTTTTCAACTTCAAAAGAGTCTGGAATGAAGCTACAAGTTGTTTCCAACTTCAATCTAGTCAATAATGAAGCTACAAGTTGTGTTCGGGCTCAAACGAGTCAATAATGAAACTACATGTTGATCCAATTTAAAACAAGCTACAAGTTGCTTTCAACTTCAAACGAGTCTGGAATGAAGCCACAAGTTGTTTCCAACTTCAATCTAGTCAATAATGAAGCTACAAGTTGTTTCCGGGCTCAAACGAGTCAAGAATGGAACTACAAGTTGATTCCAATTTCAAACAACTGAAAATGAAGCTACAAGTTGTTTTCAACTTTGAAACAGTCTGGAATGAAACCCCAAGTTGTTTCCAACCTCAATCTAGTCAATAATGAAGCTACAAGTTGTTTCCGGGTTCAAACGAGTCAAGAATGAAACTACAAGTTGATTCCAATTTCAAACAACTGAAAATGAAGCTACAAGTTGTTTTCAACTTCAAAAGAGTGTGGAATTAAGCTACAAGTTGTTTCCAACTTCAATCTAGTCAATAATGAAGCTACAAGTTGTGTTCGGGCTCAAACGAGTCAATAATGAAACTACATGTTGATCCAATTTCAAACAACCGAAAATGAAGCTACAAGTTGCTTTCAACTTCAAACGAGTCTGGAATGAAACCACAAGTTGTTTCCAACCTCAATCTAGTCAATAATGAAGCTACAAGTTGTTTTCGGGTTCAAACAAGTCAAGAATGAAACTTCAAGTTGATTCCAATTTCAAACAACTGAAAATGAAGCTACAAGTTGTTTTCAACTTCAAAAGAGTCTGGAATGAAGCTACAAGTTGTTTCCAACTTCAATCTAGTCAATAATGAAGCTACAAGTTGTGTTCGGGCTCAAACGAGTCAATAATGAAACTACATGTTGATCCAATTTAAAACAAGCTACAAGTTGCTTTCAACTTCAAACGAGTCTGGAATGAAGCCACAAGTTGTTTCCAACTTCAATCTAGTCAATAATGAAGCTACAAGTTGTTTCCGGGCTCAAACGAGTCAAGAATGGAACTACAAGTTAATTCCAATTTCAAACAACTGAAAATGAATCTACAAGTTGTTTTCAACTTTGAAAGAGTCTGGAATGAAACCACAAGTTGTTTCCAACCTCAATCTAGTCAATAATGAAGCTACAAGTTGTTTCCGGGTTCAAACGAGTCAAGAATGAAACTACAAGTTGATTCCAATTTCAAACAACTGAAAATGAAGCTACAAGTTGTTTTAACCTTCAAAAGAGTCTGGAATGAAGCTACAAGTTGTTTCCAACTTCAATCTAGTCAATAATGAAGCTACAAGTTGTGGTCGGGCTCAAACGAGTCAATAATGAAACTACATGTTGATCCAATTTCAAACAACCAAAAATGAAGCTACAAGTTGCTTTCAACTTCAAACGAGTCTGGAATGAAGCCACAAGTTGTTTCCAACTTCAATCTAGTCAATAATGAAGCTACAAGTTGTTTCCGGGCTCAAACGAGTCAAGAATGGAACTACAAGTTGATTCCAATTTCAAACAACTGAAAATGAAGCTACAAGTTGTTTTCAACTTCAAAAGAGTCTGGAATGAAGCTACAAGTTGTTTCCAACTTCAATCTAGTCAATAATGAAGCTACAAGTTGTGTTCGGGCTCAAACGAGTCAATAATGAAACTACATGTTGATCCAATTTAAAACAAGCTACAAGTTGCTTTCAACTTCAAACGAGTCTGGAATGAAGCCACAAGTTGTTTCCAACTTCAATCTAGTCAATAATGAAGCTACAAGTTGTTTCCGGGCTCAAACGAGTCAAGAATGGAACTACAAGTTGATTCCAATTTCAAACAACTGAAAATGAAGCTACAAGTTGTTTTCAACTTTGAAAGAGTCTGGAATGAAACCACAAGTTGTTTCCAACCTCAATCTAGTCAATAATGAAGCTACAAGTTGTTTCCGGGTTCAAACGAGTCAAGAATGAAACTACAAGTTGATTCCAATTTCAAACAACTGAAAATGAAGCTACAAGATGTTTTCAACTTCAAAAGAGTCTGGAATGAAGCTACAAGTTGTTTCCAACTTCAATCTAGTCAATAATGAAGCTACAAGTTGTGTTCGGGCTCAAACGAGTCAATAATGAAACTACATGTTGATCCAATTTCAAACAAGCTACAAGTTGCTTTCAACTTCAAACGAGTCTGGAATGAAGCCACAAGTTGTTTCCAACTTCAATCTAGTCAATAATGAAGCTACAAGTTGTTTCCGGGCTCAAACGAGTCAAGAATGGAACTACAAGTTGATTCCAATTTCAAACAACTGAAAATGAAGCTACAAGTTGTTTTCAACTTCAAAAGAGTCTGGAATGAAGCTACAAGTTGTTTCCAACTTCAATCTAGTCAATAATGAAGCTACAAGTTGTGTTCGGGCTCAAACGAGTAAATAATGAAACTACATGTTGATCCAATTTAAAACAAGCTACAAGTTGCTTTCAACTTCAAACGAGTCTGGAATGAAGCCACAAGTTGTTTCCAACTTCAATCTAGTCAATAATGAAGCTACAAGTTGTTTCCGGGCTCAAACGAGTCAAGAATGGAACTACAAGTTGATTCCAATTTCAAACAACTGAAAATGAAGCTACAAGTTGTTTTCAACTTTGAAAGAGTCTGGAATGAAACCACAAGTTGTTTCCAACCTCAATCTAGTCAATAATGAAGCTACAAGTTGTTTCCGGGTTCAAACGAGTCAAGAATGAAACTACAAGTTGATTCCAATTTCAAACAACTGAAAATGAAGCTACAAGTTGTTTTCAACTTCAAAAGAGTCTGGAATGAAGCTACAAGTTGTTTCCAACTTCAATCTAGTCAATAATGAAGCTACAAGTTGTGTTCGGGCTCAAACGAGTCAATAATGAAACTACATGTTGATCCAATTTCAAACAAGCTACAAGTTGCTTTCAACTTCAAACGAGTCTGGAATGAAGCCACAAGTTGTTTCCAACTTCAATCTAGTCAATAATGAAGCTACAAGTTGTTTCCGGGCTCAAACGAGTCAAGAATGGAACTACAAGTTGATTCCAATTTCAAACAACTGAAAATGAAGCTACAAGTTGTTTTCAACTTTGAAAGAGTCTGGAATGAAACCACAAGTTGTTTCCAACCTCAATCTAGTCAATAATGAAGCTACAAGTTGTTTCCGGGTTCAAACGAGTCAAGAATGAAACTACAAGTTGATTCCAATTTCAAACAACTGAAAATGAAGCTACAAGTTGTTTTAAACCTTCAAAAGAGTCTGGAATGAAGCTACAAGTTGTTTCCAACTTCAATCTAGTCAATAATGAAGCTACAAGTTGAGTTCGGGCTCAAACGAGTCAATAATGAAACTACATGTTGATCCAATTTCAAACAACCGAAAATGAAGCTACAAGTTGCTTTCAACTTCAAACGAGTCTGGAATGAAGCCACAAGTTGTTTCCAACTTCAATCTAGTCAATAATGAAGCTACAAGTTGTTTCTAGGCTCAAACGAGTCAAGAATGGAACTACAAGTTGATTCCAATTTCAAACAACTGAAAATGAAGCTACAAGTTGTTTTCAACTTCAAAAGAGTCTGGAATGAAGCTACAAGTTGTTTCCAACTTCAATCTAGTCAATAATGAAGCTACAAGTTGTGTTCGGGCTCAAACGAGTCAATAATGAAACTACATATTGATCCAATTTAAAACAAGCTACAAGTTGCTTTCAACTTCAAACGAGTCTGGATGAAGCCACAAGTTGTTTCCAACTTCAATCTAGTCAATAATGAAGCTACAAGTTGTTTCCGGGCTCAAACGAGTCAAGAATGGAACTACAAGTTGATTCCAATTTCAAACAACTGAAAATGAAGCTACAAGTTGTTTTCAACTTTGAAAGAGTCTGGAATGAAACCACAAGTTGTTTCCAACCTCAATCTAGTCAATAATGAAGCTACAAGTTGTTTCCGGGTTCAAACGAGTCAAGAATGAAACTACAAGTTGATTCCAATTTCAAACAACTGAAAATGAAGCTACAAGTTGTTTTCAACTTCAAAAGAGTGTGGAATGAAGCTACAAGTTGTTTCCAACTTCAATCTAGTCAATAATGAAGCTACAAGTTGTGTTCGGGCTCAAACGAGTCAATAATGAAACTACATGTTGATCCAATTTCAAACAACCGAAAATGAAGCTACAAGTTGCTTTCAAATTCAAACGAGTCTGGAATGAAACCACAAGTGTTTCCAACCTCAATCTAGTCAATAATGAAGCTACAAGTTGTTTCCGGGTTCAAACGAGTCAAGAATGAAACTACAAGTTGATTCCAATTTCAAACAACTGAAAATGAAGCTACAAGTTGTTTTCAACTTCAAAAGAGTCTGGAATGAAGCTACAAGTTGTTTCCAACTTCAATCTAGTCAATAATGAAGCTACAAGTTGTGTTCGGGCTCAAACGAGTCAATAATGAAAACTACATGTTGATCCAATTTAAAACAAGCTACAAGTGCTTTCAACTTCAAACGAGTCTGGAATGAAGCACAAGTTGTTTCCACTTCAATCTAGTCAATAATGAAGCTACAATTTGTTTCCGGGCTCAAACGAGTCAAGAATGAACTACAAGTTGAATTCCAATTTCAAACAACTGAAAATGAATCTACAAGTTGTTTCAACCTTTGAAAGAGTCTGGAATGAAGCCACAAGTTGTTTCCAACCTCAATCTAGTCAATAATGAAGCTACAAGTTGTTTCCGGGCTCAAACGAGTCAAGAATGAAACTACAAGTTGATTCCAATTTCAAACAACTGAAAATGAAGCTACAAGTTGTTTTCAACTTCAAAAGAGTCTGGAATGAAGCTACAAGTTGTTTCCAACTTCAATCTAGTCAATAATGAAGCTACAAGTTGTGTTCGGGCTCAAACGAGTCAATAATGAAACTACAAGTTGATCCAATTTCAAACAACCGAAAATGAAGCTACAAGTTGCTTTCAACTTCAAACGAGTCTGGAATGAAGCCACAAGTTGTTTCCAACTCAATCTA